>NC_051083.1:39847046-40147046 GCF_004664715.2 Peromyscus leucopus
ACAATGATTGATCATTAGCATTTTTACTATCATAACTGTATGTCATTAATTTGTTTCTATTTATGTTCTAGAATCCATTCCTAGGGGTTCTTGATTCTTCCTCACATGCCAGAACCAGTTGATCTGAAATTATCATGAATATGAGAGAAGTGACATTTGACTCAGTGGTTAAGAATGCTTAAAGACTTACATTCAGCTGTCAGTACACACGAGGTGGTGCATGACCAGATCTGATGCCATCTTGTGGCCACTGTATGCCCCAAGCACACACTTGGTGCACTTAAATGCAGGTAAACACTTGTACACATAAAAACCTCTGCTAATGAGGAACATGCCCACATGAAATACAATCTCTTCCTGGTAATTTCAGAAATAAAGGTTTAATTCTGGTGCAAAATGAGAGTCTCATACGAAAGACTCCAGTGCCTTTGATGTCAGGGTTAGGAATCTGTCAGTTCAAGAGAGTTTGCATCTATGAGAAACTGAATTTTGTGACAGGATCCAGTATAGTCAGACTTCAGGCTACATGATAATTAAGATTTACAAGTCATGAATTGTAAAGATTTCTAGAAACAATAATGCTGAAAGCCAGGCTATGTAGTTGATATGAATCAATCAAGAAAGTCACTTAATGTGGTCAAGTAATATTTCAATTCCTGCTTTTAGTAGATGGAAATTCCAGACTATACTGGTATGAGACATACAATGATTGGTTGATTTTTAATTCAGAAATACTGGGAAAAGATGTGTGAAAATTTTGTTAAAATGTTCTAAGTCCCAACAGTAGAAGTATGTATTTATTTATTTAATAGATAAACTGTCAATATCTCAATTTCCTTGTTCAATATTCTGACCAAATGCTTTGACAAAAATAATTTACAGCAGAAAAGGGTTTATTTCTGCAGTAATTTCCCAGTTATAGAAATTTAATTGGGGAAATTCCAGTGGGAGAAATTTGGGGGACCTGACACACCATATCCATAGTAAGGAACAGAGGGCAAAGAATGCAAGCATGCATGCTTCTGTTTATCTATTTGTGAATGGAGGTGAGGCCATCCTGGGAGGCATGGACAATGTAATATACCATGGGCCACAGCCTTAGGAAAAAATGGCCCTCCCTTCCCCAGAAGCTATCAAATGTCTTCTGTTTGTCTGATATAGTTCAGAATGGTCTGTCCAGGAAAAGCCCCCTGTGTCAATCATCATTCAAGAGACTACCACAGACATGCCCACAGACTAGTCTGATGTAAGAAATCTCTCACTAAGAGCCTTTCCGGAGGATTCTGAGTTGGTCAGTTGATAGCTGAAGCTCACAGCACATCATCTCCCTGCTAGGGAATCATATTGCCCACAGTGGGTGGAGCCTTCTTATGTTAATCATTAATAAAGACACCCCCACAGGCCAGTCTGCTGTGGGCAATCCTGCACTAAGACCTTTCCCCGGGGATTCTGTTGTGCTAAGTTGATCATCAAAACTAACCATCACAGCTTCAGTGGTTTATTAACATGAAGAACAGAGTCAGATGTATGAACATACTGCAAACTTCATGCACAGTGATGCGCTCTCACCTATGTCCTTGAACAACGCACTTGGATGATGAATTCCACGTGTGACACTTACCCAAAACTCCAGCCACGCGTGTGACTTTGCCCCTGACGTCCTTGTTAAAATAATGAAAGAGCAGTATCTTGTCATTCACCATCTTTATCATGACTGTTACTTTCCCTTCATCTGAGATAGTTAAGAAATACGTATAAATACATATAAAGATTACAAAATGATTGTCCAGGCTCATTCACACTGAATCTTCATCAATTCATACATGGATTATACAGTCTCTGGCCCATAATATTCTGCTCTATGTGTTGCAACCAGTAAAGACAGACAGGGAATTAAGAAAGCAAGCTCATATTCCTGCTTTAAGATAGATGAAATGTAGCCGGGGTGGTGGTGGCGCACGCCTTTAATCCCAGCACTCGGGAGGCAGAGCCAGGCGATCTCTGTAAGTTCGAGGCCAGCCTGGGCTACCAAGTGAGCTCCAGGAAAGGCGCAAAGCTACGCAGAGAAACCCTGTCTCGAAAAACCAAAAAAAAAAAAAAAAAAAAAAGAAAAAAAGATATGAAATGTATCTAGTATCCCACAGTTACCTAGAAATAGTGTAGAACGTATATTGATTTGGGATAACAATGTTCCTGATACCAGAGTGTATAGGTGCACAGAAGGTTACTGGTACTGCAATCGCTCTTACTTGCTGAGAATAGCTGTATGATTATATGTATATGCACACATGTGTACATACATATATGTGTATGCATTTCATGGATCCCATTAAATTCAATGGTGGAATAATCTACACATATACACATATTGAGAAAAGCTGCGTGATTATATATAATATATACAATAATAGATTGTATATATGCATTTTCACAGATCCTATTACATTTAGTGGTTAAGTTATATAACTTTATCAATTCTTCTTCAGACACATGACAGAGAAACAAGAGAGCATGCCAGATAGTTAAAACAAGAGAGCATGCCGCATAGATAGATTACATTTACATATTGTAATTATATGTATTTATTTATTTATTTATAAAATTATAAAATTTAGATAGTTCATCATTCTACATTACAAGATTCATGTTTAAAAATTGCTGGGAGTCATTTTAATCGGTTATGAAATCCTAGTTCTTGTTTTTGCATCATTATTCTTTTCTTGATTCCTTTAACCATTCTCAAACGCGTGTCTGTGATTTAGTTCAGGCCTAAAGCTACAGGAGGGAAGTGTGCCTGCACACGCATACACCAAATAAATCAAATTTTAAAAAGTCGCTTAAAACAAAAACAAAAAACAAACAGCAGCAACAACAAGACAAAATGACCAGGAAGAAACTGAAGGGCTTTCTCCGAGATTGCATCTTTTAATTTGTAGAGCATGATTGCACTGAAATGTAGATATCCAGATATTCAAAATACAACAAGATTGTGAATTGAGAAAAAATTAGGGTCATGCATTCACCCTGGCATCTTCTACTCACACTGTGCCTGGTAAAATCCTTGCCTTTTCTTTCCTATGACTTCATTACTGTTGGCATCTGCCCCTTTCCTGAAAAAGAAATCCACAAATGTTGTCTTATTTTGGATCGCTCAAGGATCCTGATTTTGGATTCCACATGAATGACAGGACAGTTTAATGCTGACCACATTTTCATTTGTAGATCTGTCATAAGGACATGTTGTTTGTATGACATCACCCCTAAATAATCAATAGCATGCTTAAATGCCATCAATCATCCTGTTAAGGGTTTGCAGGTATCTTTGATGGCACAGAATCAGCTCCTCTGTGTGACTCCTGTCACCTGCCCTGATCCCTGCCCAATGAATGACCTTGAACCCCTGATCTTCCCACCTTCACTCACCAACCACTGGAATGATGGGCATATAGGACAACATCTGTGTGCTGAGGATGAGACCTGGGATCTGTGGTGCATGCTGGGTAAGTACTCTCCCAACACAGCTGAATCCCTAGTATCCAATAACAACTATTGATAAAAGAAAAAAACCCAAAGCATTGACCAAAGATTCTACCCAATCCGAGGTGAGAAATGTTTGTTGACATTGAGTTAAAAGGGTGTGAGACCATCTGGTACAGAGTACACTGAAGCAACCTCCATACACTATAGTCTAGCTTCCATATTTACATTGTAATCATGCTTTTATTTTTTGCCTCTCATAAAGACCACTAATCTTATAGATTCTATAGCTGCCATTGCTTTGTGCAGTTAAATAGCTTCAAAGTCAGCCTACAATTGTTTTATGAGATTTAGACTGAGATGCACACATCGACTGATTAGAAGATCTGTAGAGTCACAGGAATGGCCATGTTTTCAGATCTATATTCACTCACCAGAGGTCCATGTGACTAATAGTTGACAGCCACAGCTTAGATTTATCTTTATGGCTTTTAAAAATGGGAAAACTGGGTGGAAGAGATGGCTCAGCCATTAAAGGTTAGGCTCACAACCAAAAAGAAAAAAATGGGAGTAACAGTTTAGACCAGGGATGTAGCTCCATGAAACCCTTTGAAGGTCATGGGGCTCATTCTCAGTGCTTTTAAAAATATCATTTATGTCTAGAATGGTGATCCCTCCAGCACTGTTCTTGTTGTTCAGTATTGTTGTAGCTATATGAACCATATGAGTTCATATAGCTAAAACACATATAAAATTAAGATATTTTATAGTCTTTCCTGAGGAAAAGCCTTTTCTCCCCCAAAGCACTTGGTTTTTGAATACCAAGTGGTTGCCCTGAGATCATATTATACAATAATATTATATGGAATGAACAGGGTGTATTTATATATTAAGAATATATATGCATATGAACAATTAAAGAAAAGGGGGCATAGGATTTGAGATAAGCCAAGGGAGGAGAGTAGGTGGGAAGGGTTGGAGGGAAAAAAGGGAAGGAGGAAATGATGTAATCATGTTTTAGTTTCAAAAATGTATTTAAAAGATGAAAATTTTATCTCTCCTTTAATATGTTAGTATGTTCACTTAATTGATTTTGAACTATTACTCTTTTAAATAATTTTAGGTGTGTTAAATTTAAATATCAAGCCAAGTATGTCATCCCAACACTTGGGACACGGATGCAGGAGGATAGGTTCAACGTCATTTTAAAACAAAAAATATTAAAAAACATAAAAAATAGGCTAGGTGTGGTGGTACATGCTTTTGATACCAGTGCTCAGGAGGTAGGGTCAGGCTGATCTCTGAGCTCGAGGCTAGTCTGGTCTAAGAGCAAGTTCCAGGATAGCCAGAGAAACCCTATTTTGAAAACCCAATATATATAAAAATAAAAAAAAACTAAAAAGTTTATTCTCTACTCTGTATTAAGATCAAAGTCAGCATGATGTACAGAGACTGTCCAGAAAACTGAAATTATAAGTAAATAATTAATTAATGCAAAGTTTCAAATATCAGCACGTAATTGATAAAAACTTCCATGATCCCAGATAGAAATATGTCCTCAATAGATAATTTCACACAGACTGAGACAGTTTAAAAGCACTGAAATGGTCCCAAATAATTTTTTGATTCATCTTCTCCCTCACCTATGTTTTGGAAGAGTAGTACATGGAAAATTAAATGATTGAAATGTATTTTATTTTGGTAAATCATCTTGTGCTGTTTGACTTCCCCGAGGAGCTAGTTTTGAACACAGGGTTTTCCACATGCGTTTTACACTCAAGCCTGTTTTTCTTATGGTTTTCTCTGATCACCCCAGATAGACAGATGGATCTATTATCTATTTATTTATCTATTATTTATATCTACCTATGTATGTATCTATCTGCCCATCTATCCATCTCTTACCTATCCACTTATATATCTATTATCCATCTATCCATCTACATATGTGTGTATGTACGTATGTAAATATATCATCTAATTATTATCTATCTACTTACATATGCATGTATAATCTATCTTCTGATATATCTATTATTTATGTATTTATTGGTCATCTATATGTAATCATAATCTATCTCTTGATATTTATTATTTTACCTTGGCTTGCCACACACTAAATAAATTCACTGGTTCTAAATTAAAAGTATGGCGTGGTGGCGCACGCCTTTAATCCCAGCACTTGGGAGGCAGAGACAGGTGGATCGCTGTGAGTTCGAGGCCAGCCTGGGCTACCAAGTGAGTTCCAGGAAAGGCGCAAAGCTACACAGAGAAACCCTGTCTCGAAAAACAAAAAAAACAAACAAACAAAAAAAAAAAAGAATCCTTACTTAGTGCTGTGGGTGTTCACTGGCATAAGTGTTGACTGAAACCATCATGTTTCTCTGCACACAGCCTACCACATGGATTGTTCTATTTTGTTTTATATCTTACTTGATATAAAAATAGAAGTGGATTTGCCTGCATCTCTTCCCACATTCAATGCGACGGAAGTAGGTCCTCAAGGGTGAGTCTTCACTTATCTTTTCCACAGTACTGGAAGCTAAGTAAACGGTTCGCCAATTCCCTTGAATCTGGAAAGAAAAGTGGCTTTGAAAACAAGGCAGGTAAGAGTAGGCAGAAGTTTAGTAACCTGGGACTTGGCTTCGATAGGGTAATTCACGACTTGATCTTGTAATAATGCATTAGGCAGCTTAGCTTTTTTATGTTTACGAATGTTCTGAGCAATGAATCTAATAATTATTTTAGATCCCCACCACCTGTTTCGGGCTACTCACAAACCCTTCTCTGAAAAATGGTGCAGAGTTCCCATGTAACAACCTCTTTTCTCTCCTACCCTTATGAATCAGACTACTCTCATGTCTATCTGTGAACAATTGTGTGTGCTTTCCACATAAAAACCCTTTTATAACTCCCTTCCCACCTGCATCTGGCTACTCACATATCTGTTTTCTGAAGATGGTGTAGGGTTTTCTACACCCCTAGCAATGATCAAGTCCAGACAGTTTCCATTCAAGTATATTCTCAATGTATTAGGTAGGAAGAATAGAAATGCTGATCTGGCCTGAACTGGTCTTGAGTGTATGCACAGTAAGACAAAACCATGTTCTTCAGATAACCTTACCCTATTGGCCACTTTATGCCTCCGTGCATATCAGGCATGTGTATGGTTAAAGTCAGATGCATTATGGTAAGGGACACATGCAGTTGGAGAAATAAATGATTTAATCTGTTAATCACAATAAATCAGGCCCCTTAGTAACCAGCTTGTCTGTCTTTGGGACCCCAAGAAGAGATGCACATAATAGCTTGAGGCCCTTGAGTCCTGTCAGTCACGTGGCCAGCTGCCAATCTTGGCAGTGTGTCTGTCTGTAATCTGCACTCTAACTTTGCCCTAAATGGAGTTGTCTTGGTTTTTCTGCAGATCTGTGTGAGTCCTTACTTTAAAGTTTGGATAACAGGCCAAAGCAGATAGTGGCACTGCAAACAGGAACATTAGTATAATTCCCCTTTCAATTATTTCATTGTATCCATCATCATGGCTTCCATTTTTTCACAGTGTGAGGGAAATGATTGGAAATGTAAGAAGTAACATAGATGTATAGATTTTCACGGAAAATTGAACTCACCCTTGGTGCCAGACTGATGGACATTCTCCCTTGTCTCTTTTCTGTGTCTCTCTGTGTGTCTGTCTTGGTCTCTGTTTCTATCACTCTAAAATCCACCCTTTAGACCCATTCTCTCTCTCTCTCTTCTCTCTCATCTCTCTCTCTCTCTCTCTCTCTCTCTCTCTCTCTCTCTCTCCACTCTCCACTCTGAGACATGGAGAATACTTACTTCCAAAACACCTTTCCCCTCTTTCCCATCTCTGTACACACAAAGATACACAGAAAACTTACCTTTGGAAGCATTTTTAATCTGTGTGTATCTTTCTCTCTTTGTCTCTTGGCCTCTCTCTCTGCGTGTCTCTATTCCCAGAAAACCACCTTTTAGACCATTCTCTCTCTCTACTCTCAGATGTATAGAATACCAACCTCCAAAGCATTTTCTCTTTTCTTTGCGTCTCTATCTCTTGGTCTCAGTCTCTCTGTTTCTTTCTCTCAGAAACCAGCCATTAGACTACCCCCTACCCCGTTTGTCACTCTCCACTCCCAGACATAGAGAATACAAACTTCCAGAAGTTATTTCCCTTCTCTTTGTCTTTCTGCCTCTGCCTTTCTGTCTCTGTCTGCTCACCCCACAGCCTCTCCCCCATGCCTCTCTCTGTGTCTGTTTCTCTGTCTCTCTGTCTGTGTCTGCATTCTTCCCAGAACATCCCACCTCCACAGGCCCCCTCCCATGCAGGCCTGCTACCTTCTTTCTTAAATTCTTATTCATCATCACACTGGAAACGCCAAGCAGATCCAGCATGAGCAGGAGGATGAAGACCCTCATTGTGTAGTGAGCGACTGTTTTCGCCCCTGCAGGTGCCCAGACTACACTGATTGACCAGGCTCAGAGTTACCCCTTACCTTTTATAGCAGCCTTTCAGAATGATTGGCTGGAACAGTGTTCTGCATCCCCAGTTGGCAGTTGTGCACTGACATTGACATTGGGTAATTTACCATACAGATTGGTTCCTGGAGAACTTACTAGGGATGGACAATTAACTTTTATTGTCAGTTCTGATGTCCGATGCCTGTCCCATGTTTCAGGTAGGTTTTTATTCATTGGATTTATTGCCTATTAAGAAAACAGAAGACAAAAAAACAAGATGCTATCATATTGTTTTAACTGGAAGGGATGCTGTGTTAAACCTGATTTCTAAACTTAAAACTTACATGTAGCTGATGGGTTAAACAAAAAATACAATTTCTCATCTCTACTTGGACTTTATTTTCTGTGTACGACCAACTCCTATATTTTTGTAAAGCTGTGTGTGGAATTTTCCCAATTGACCCTTTTCATTTCTGTCTTGGCAATCAACATTTTAGAATCCATTCCTTATTATTCGTTCCTCCAATCAGATGTTGGGGAAGAATACTGAGTCTTACCATTTTTTAATCGAGTTTTCAACACCTATCATAGATGAAATCATAGATGAAATATTGGGAAAGCTGGGGAGGCTCAAATGCACTTATGGACACCCCTCTAATGTAGACACAAGCCACATTGTTGACATGACTAGTGACACAGCATTTAACTGACCCAAGGAGAATTCACATTTGTTTGTGGAACTCGAGGTTCTAGCCTTTGTCTGTTTAAACAGTGTGATAACATGGCACACGCAGTCTTGATTCCCAGGATAAGGTTTTGCTTCTGTAGATATAATTTAATTGTTATTTATTTACATACCATCACTCAAACTTAACAGCCCTTCAATCATGAAAATTATGACATGTAACCCATGTAACATCCAGAAGGCTTATTGGATAACAGGGTATATATGATTAATGATTTCAAGTTCTTTTTTTTTACTTTGTTATATTACTTTGAGTGCACGTGTGTGTATATGGGTGTCTAGCTCAGGTTCCAGATCTGGCAGCAATCACTTCTATGTGAAGAACTATTTCACCAACCCCAGGTTTCAGGAAACTGTGCTGATGAAACTTTGGAAATGCAACACTTCCACATGTTAGAGTTCATTCAATCTGAAGGATGAGATTCAATATTTGAACTCAGGACTTCTGAATAGTGTTTAATATAATATAAAAGAATTCATACATACACTGATTTTCCTCTTAAAAAGATAGTATCATTTTGTTATTGCATAGAATCACATGTAATATTAAACAGCTAGAGAGGCAGATGTTTGATTTTGATTTCTGTATCCACTTACACATGAAAGAAAAATCATGAAAATACTTGATTTTGCAATTAATTGATTCTCAGTTGTATATTGTAATAAAGTGTACTCATAGTTTTACTTGTGCATAATGTGTTTTAAAATTATTAATTTATTATTTATTTTGTACATGAGACTGGCTGTATTCATACTCTGGCATGTATGTGGTTGTCAGAAAACAACTGTGGGAACTGGTTCTCTCCTTCTACTAAGTGAGTCATAAAGTTGTATTCAGTCATCATTACCCAACTAGATATCTCACATCTCAAGAATATAATTCTGAAATACAATTTGGAAATCATTAAGATCTACACTACAGTAAAAAAAATATTCAAGTCAATATGTCTTTTCTCCTCTTTTATTTTTGATATCTCTAGTGCTGATTGGAGTACTACAAAAATAAAGTTGTCAAAGTAGTAAGAGCTGCCTACAGAAGGAAGGGTTTACTGGGCGACCACTGTTTCAGAGGTACGGGCCTCTATCACCATCATGGCAGCAGCTGGAGCCCAAAGCTGAGGGCTCACATCTTGATCCATAAGTTGAGAAACACAGAGCAGATGGAAATGATTCAAGACTCTGAAACCTCAAGTCCCATCCCCAGTGACATACTTCCTCCAGCAAGGTCACCCCTCCTAAGTATCCCCAAACAGCATCTCCTGCTGGAGATCAATATTAAAAGGGTGGGTGGGATTGATTAAAACATACTATGAGTATGTATGAAATTCTCAGTTAAAAAAAAAGAAATTTCAGCATATATTTGAGAAGTAAAGCAGGAATCTGAACATTTTATAAAATAGCAATTCTACTCATCTTGACATATAATTTCTGGATATGTTCTCTACTCATTCTGTTCTAGAACCAATGTGATACAGAAAATTAATGATATTATTCATCTTCTTCATTGTGACATCTGTGAGGATTTCTCACAGGACAATAAAGGATGTTTTGAAAATAAAATGTTCTCAAACCAGGCATGGTAGTGCACATCCTTGATTCCATCCATCATTCTGGAGACGGAAGTGGAAGATCTCTGTGAGTTCAAGGCCAGCCTGGTCTACATAGTGAGTGTCTGGTCAGACAGGTAACCCTGTCTCAAGAAAACTAATAAATAAATAATTAAACAAACAAATACATGCATAAATAAATAAAAATATTTCCACAAAAGTGTCTTTTAAAATTTTTTTTAAATCTCTATTTTTTTAATTTATTTTACAACACCATTCAGTTCAACATAATAGCCACAGATTCTCCTGTTCTCCCCCTCTCGCCCCCCTCCCCCTCCCCAAGCCCACCCCCCATTCCCACCTCCTCCAGATCAAGTCTCCCCTGAGGACTGAGATCGACCTGGTAGACTCAGTCCAGCAGGCCCAGTCCCCCCCTCCCAGACCGAGCCAAGTGTCCCTGCATAAGTCCCAGGATTCAAACAGCCAACTCATGCAACGAGCCCAGGACCCGGCACCAACGCACAGCTGCCTCCCAAACAGGTCAAGCCAAATGACTGTCTCACCCATTCAGGGGCCTGATCCAGTTGGGGGCCCCTCAGCCTTTGGTTCATAGATCCTGTGCTTCCATTCATTTGGTTATTTGTCCCTGTGCCTTATCCAACCTTGGCTTCAACAATTCTCGCTCATATAAACCCTCCTCTTTCTCACTAATTAGACTCCCAGCGCTCCACCAGGGCCCAGCCGTGAATGTCTGCATCCAGATTCCTCAGTCCTTGGATGGGGTTTATGGCACAACTATCAGGGTGTCTGGCCATCCCATCACCAGAGTAGGTCAGTTCCTGCCGTCTCTTGACCATTGCCAGCAGTCTTTTGTGGGGGTATCTTTGTGGATTTCCGTGGGCCTCCCTAGCTCTCTGCTTCCTCCCCTTCTCATGTGGTCTTCATTTACCATGGTCTCCTATTCCTTGTTCTCCCTCTCTTTTCTTGATCCAGCTAGGATCTCCCACTCTCTTTCCTCGACCGTCGCCCTTCATTGTTCTCACTCATGACCAGGCTGTTCATGTAGATCTCATCCATTTCTCCGTGTCTTTTATGGGGTCCTGTTTTCCAGTAGCCTCACTGGTGATGTGAGTAGCAGTCCAGTCATCCTTGTTCCACATCTAGCATCTTCCTATGAGTGAGTACATACCATATTTGTCCTTCTGAGTCTGGGTTACCTCACTCAGGATGATTTTTTTATAAAAATAATAAAAAAATAATTTTTAAAAAAAAATAATAAAAATTTAAAAAAATTTTTATTATTAAGAAATTTTCTATTCATTGTACATACCAACCACAGATAGCCCTTTCCTCCCTCCTCCCACCCACCATATTCTCCCCAATACACCCCCCATTCCCACCTCCTCCAAAGCAAGGTCTCCCATGGGAGTCACAGAGCCTGGTAATTCAGTTGAGCAGGTCCAAGCCCCTCCCCTCTGCACCAAGGCCGCACAATGTGTAAAATTCCCTCATGCACCAGAGATGAATCCTGATCCCACTGCCTTAGGGCCCCTAACCAGTTCAAGTAAACAACTGTCTCACCTATCCAGAGGACCTAGTCCAGGCTCATGGGGTCTCCACAGCTATTGGTCCAGAGTTCATGAGTTTCCACTAGTTTGGCTGGCCCTCTCTGTACGTTTTCCCATCATGATCTCAATGTCCCTTGCTCATAGAATCCCTCCTCTCTCTCATCAATTGGATTCCTGGAGTTCAGCCTGGTGCCCAGCCATGATCTCTGCATCTGCCTCCATCAGTTACAGAATGAAGGCTCTGTGATGACAGCTAGGGTATTCACGAATCTGATTACTGGAGTAGGCCAGTTCAGGCACCCTCTCGACTATTGCTAGTAGTCTAAGATGGGGTCATCTTTGTGGATTCCTGGAAACTTCTCTAGTATTCTGTTTCTCCTATTCCCATGATGTCTCCATTTATCATGGTATCTTTCCTTGCTCTCCCCTCTGTCCTTGTTCCAGCTCAAACCTCCCATTCCCCTGTGTTCTCATCCCCCATTCCTTGCCCTCCATTACCCCCACCCCACCTCCAGTTTGCTCATGTAGTTCTCATCTATTTCTCCTTTGTTGGGCAATCTATTCATCCCTCTTAGGGTCCTCTTTGTTAGTTAACTTCTCTGGAGCTGTGGGTTGTAGTCTGGTTATCCTTTGCTTTACATCTGGTATCTACTTATGAGTGAGTACATGCCATGTTTGTCCTTGTGATATGATTGAACAATACTTGGGTATATGCCCGAGAGTGGTATAGTTGGGTCTTGAGGTAGACTGATTCTCAATTTTCTGAGAAACCACCATACTGATTTCCAAAGTGGGTGTACAAGTTTGCACTCTCACCAACAGTGGAGGAGTGTTCCTCTTGCTGTACATCCTTTCCAACATAAGCTGTTATCAGTGTTTTTGATCATAGCCATTCTGACAGGTGTAAGATGGTATCTCAGAGTCATTTTGATGTAGATGAATTTCTAAATGTTCTTATTAAATAAAAAACACAGAGCCAGACATAGAAGCGAAAGCCTTAGATCAGGGAATTAGGGGAAGCCACAGCTAACATAACCTCACCAACTAGGCAGATTCCAAATGCAAGTTACTTCCTGCCTATCTATGCCTATATGCCTTGCTGTTCTGCCATTGGATTTACTCTTTCTGTCCAACTACATCATTTCCTCTTCCTGCCCAACTCTGTCACTTAATATCTCTTTGTACAGACCTTCATGGTTAACTAGTGTTGGAATTTAAGGCATGTGCCACCACACCTGACTCTCTTTCTATGTGGCCTTGAACTCACAGATCCAGACAGATCTCTGCCTGCCAAGTGATAGTATTAAAGGTGTGTGCTACCATTGCCTGACTTCTTTGTTTACTTATAATGGAGGTTCCTATTCATCTGATCTCCAGACAAGCTTTATTTATTAAAGCACAATAAAAATATCACATTTCAGCATAAATAAAATATCATATTTCCCCTTTTTTGTTTAATAAAAAATAAGTTATAACTGATATAAGAAAAACTATATACAATAAGTGCAATAACTATATACTATATATACAAGCAATTAATACATCAACAATGTCTATTCCATTGCATTTGACAAATTCAGAGAAAATATTCCTTTATCTATCCTATTTTGGTGAGTCCAAAATTTACCTAATTCACTTTCTATCCTATCTTGTATTACCAACAGAAAACTATCTTATGATGTCTTTCAAACTTATACACTTAACACCTCTTAGTGAGTTCCTTTTCTGAATTTCTTAACAAGAAAAACTATAACTATAACTATCTAATCTTCAATTCCCTCAGAGACCTGCAAGGGAAATAATATTACCTAGCAAAACAGGAAGTACAAACAAGTGACTTCCAAAAAAATGTGAGTTACGACAGAAATGCTAGCTTACTGGACAGTCACCCAGAGGTTTCTCTGTACAATGGGGCATCATCTTTGGGCTACAGGCTTAGTGTATCTGACAGACTCAACTGTGAAGCAAGATGTATGCAGGGCCTACAGCTCAATCCCATATTTTGTGCAAGTATTCCATGTACCAGATAAACTTGAATTCCACCAGTGTTCTGTCATGATTCAGGACTTTAAATTCTGGAAATTTCTGGTGTTTTTGGAATTCAGCTTCCCATTCTTCTTGGCTTGTGGGTGGCTTCATCTCCTTTATTAAATGCCAGTCTACCATTAAGAGGCCAGACTCCATCAGCCTAGTTACTCTTTCAAGAGTAACTGTTCCAGCTGCTGTTCCACTGCATACCAGGGACCATTGGTCCACTGCCTGTTCAGCTGCCTTTGGAGAAAGGGACACTGTACCATTTCTGGATTGCAAAGCCACTTCAGCAATGGTGTCATATTGTCCTAGCCTCAGAGGATGCCTGTTGCCAAAGCTGCAACCACACTTGTCTTGGCAAGGATTGTTAGCTACCCCCCCCCCCGTGTGTGTGTGTGTGTGTGTGTCGTGTGTGTGTGTGTGTGTGTGTGTGTGTGTGTGTCCTGCTTGTCTATTTTGTTCTGTTTGTCAGTCTTCTATGTGAGGATACTTTGTTGTCCAGTGGCTAACTTTTGCCACAATGAAAGTTAACTCCATATGCAGTTTCTTCAATGCCCATATCTTTTCTGAAGATTGGTGCTGCCAGGAGCAGACATGTATTCATAGTCATAAAAAAAGAAAAAAATCTATGTTATTAAAATATCTTAAATGCCATATGCTGTAGTTCTCTGAAGGGTTTGAAGATGAGCTGTCTATCTAAAATATATCTCTGCTTGACCTTGAAAATATAACTAATATGACTACAAGTTCGATTGTAATGTCTTACTACTAACTTTTATTTCTTTATATCCTAATAGTTGGTAATAATAACATTCAAGGATCAGCAAATTGCATTACATTGTTAAATGAACTTTATAGGTACAATGTCCTGAACAAGATTAGAAATATACATAGAGCATTTTCTAACAAAATCAATCTCAAATTTGTATCAATACATATAACTTGTGTATAATATACAAAAATTCAATCAATGTAAAATATTTAAAACTAGTAGTTGCTTTCTAAAAATAGATTCAATAATCTTACCTTTTTATCATATCATATCTACATAAATCAATCTCAAATTTGTAGCAATATACATAATTTGTATACAATATACAAAAATCCAATCCAATGTACAATATTTAAAACTAGTAGTTGCCTTTTAAAAGTAGGTTCAATAATTTACCTTTTTATCTATATAATATCTATATTCTCTCTTTTTTCTTTGCAGAGTAGATTCAATAATTTAGCCTTTATATTATAATTTCTATATCTTTTTTCAGAATAGATTCAATAATCTACCTCTTATCTATATCCTCTTTTTTCTTTTTTCTCAAACAAGAATCTTAAATCTAATTTCATTTGTTTAGTCTTTTTCCTGACCATTAACAATAACAACTTGTAACCAACCATCCTAAACAATGACAATTATCCAAAACCCATTGAAAGCCTGAAAACCACCAGCTCCACCTCTTGGGGAAATGGGCGGGTGCTGTGTTATTAAAATTGCTTCCTCATGTTTGTGGCCGAAGGCATCTTTAGGGGATCCTGAAAAGAAAAATTTTGAGTTAATAGTCAAGTTCTGGGAGAGGTAGCTGTATCATCTGTTGTCCAGTCTCTGCATAATGCAAAAGTGTAGGGCTTATCTCAAGTCCTTGCTTGAACAGTCTGTGAAGTTGGGTCATCTCAGTTAGCCATCTAGAAATTGTCCTGAGAAGTTTGTAGTCCAAAGCTGATCTTTGGGTGATGTTTGTCAGCTTAGTGATATTATTATTGTCCATGTGGAATTGTAGTTGTGGGGCCCCATCACCTTTCTGGAGACTTCAAATTCACTGTTAGGTCTGGTGACAGATATGGATCTATTTGCAGTCTTCTACATGTTGACATCCAGTTATACAGTACCATTTGTTGAAGATGCTTTCTTTTTTCCATGGTACAGTTTTGGAATCTTTGTCAAAAATCAGGTGTTCATACGTGTGCAGATTAATGTCAGAGTCTTCAATTTGATTCCATTGGTCCACATGTTGGTTTCTATGCCAGTACCAAGCTGTATTTATTACTGTAGCTCTATAGTAGAGCTTGAAGTCAGGCATGCTGATATCTTCAGAGGTTGCTTTATTGTACAGGATTCTTTTAGCTATCCTGGGTTTTTGTTTTTTCATGTGAAGCTGGGTATTGTTCTTTCCAAATCTGTGAAGAATTTTGTTGGGATTTTGACGGGGATTGCATTGAATCTGTAGATTGCTTTTGGTAAAATTGCCATTTTTACTATGTTAATCCTACCTATCCATGAGCATTGGAGATCTTTCATTTTCTGATATCTTCTTTAATTTCTTTCTTCAGAGACTTGAAGTTCTTATCATACAGGTCTTTCACTTGCTTAGTTAGAGATACCCCAAGGTATTTTATATTATTTGTGGCTATTATAAAGGTGATATTTCTTTGATTTCTTTCTCAGTTCATTTATCATTTATATATAGGACGGCTACTGATTTTTTTAAGTTAATCTTGTATCCTGCTACATTACTGAAGGAATTTATCAGTGGTAGTTATGGTTTTATTTTAATACAAATTTTATTTGTATTAAAATGTTATTTGTATGTTAATAAATAAAGTTGCCCGGGGGTCAGAGCTATTAGCAAGCCATAGGAAAGCAGGGCAGTGGTGACGTATGCTTGTAATCCCAGCACTTGGTAGGCAGAGCTAGATAAGTCTCTGTGTGTTCAGGGATACAGCCAGTATTGGATACACATGCCTTCAATCTCAATACCAATCATAGAAAACCTGGAGGTCTATAGAGACAGGCCGTGACGAGGCGGTCATGTGGTTGGGTTTACAACCAATGAGAAGGCAGAACAGAAACACTAGAAAAAGACAGACACACAGGAAGTAGCTCTGGTTCAGAGAGATAGGACCACCGCAGGAGGAAGGGTAAGGTTTCAGCTCTTAGCTCTGACCTCTTGGCTTTCTTCTTTGCATTTGTTCTGTGTTTCTTATTTAATAAGATGGTTGGTTACATCTACAGGTAGGAGTTCCCTGGTAGAATTTTTGAGGTCACTTATGTATACTGTTATATCATCTGCAAATAGTGAAATTTTGACTTTTTCCTTTCCAATTTCTATCCCCTTGATCTCCTTTTGTTGTCTTATTGATCTAGCTAGAACTTCAAGTACTATATTGAAAGTTGAATAAATATGGGGAGAGTGGACAGCCTTGCCTCGTTCCTGATTTTAGTGGAATCACTTTGAGTTCCTCTACATTTAATTTGATGTTGGCCATTGGCTTGCTGTAAAGTGCCTTTATTATGTTTAGGTATGTTCCTTATATTCCTGATCTCTCTAGAACCTTTATCATGAAGGGGTGTTAGATTTTGTCAAAGGCTTTTTCAGCATCTAATGAGATGATCATGTGTTTTTTTCTTTCAGTTTGTGTGGTGATATTTTATTTGTGCTGAAATGTGATTTTATTTGTATGTTAATATATAAAGTTGCCTGGAGATCAGAGATAAAAGTGAGCCATTAAGCAGAAGTCCAGCGGTGGTAGCACACACCCTTAATCCGATCACATGGCAGGCAGAATCTCTGTGTGGTCAAGGACACAGCCAAGCATGGTGACACTTTAAAGAATCCCAGTACCAACCATAGAGAGCTGGGGGTCTGTATAGACAGGCAGTGATAAAGAAGTCATGTGGTTGGGTTTAGAGCCAATGAGAAGGCAGAACAGAAAGGCAATAAAAAGACAATTAGAAGCTCTCCCTCTGGGGAAGCAAAGGCGGCGAGGTGGTAAGATAAGGTAGTCGTTATTTTCTGATCTCTTTGGCTATTTACCTCTGTATTTGGCTCTGTGTTTATTATTTACTAAGACTGTTTAGAATATTGTCTCCAAGTTTGTTTATATGGTGTCTTACATTGACAGATCTTCATATGTTGAACCATGCTTGCATCCCTGTTATGAAGCCTACTTGGTTATGGTGGATAATTTTTTGATGTGTTGTTGGATTCAGTTTGCCAATAGTTTATTGAGTATTTTTGCATCAATGTTCAAGAGGGAAATTGGCTTGTAATTCTCTTTCTTTGTTGCATGTTTGTGGTTTGGTTATCAGGGTAACTGCAGCCTTATAAAGAGAGTTTGGTAATGTTCCTTCTGATTCTATTGTATGGAACGATTTAAAGAGTATTGGAATTAACTCTTCTTTGATAATCTGGTAAAATTCTGCACTGAAATCATCAGGCCCTGGGCTTTTTTTTTTTTTGGTTGGGAGACTTTTAATGACTGTTTCTATTTCCTTAAAGTTTATTGGTCTATTTCCATAGTTTATCTTCATTTAACTTTAGTATGTGGTACCTATCCAGAAAATTGTCCATTTCTTTTAGATTTTCCAATTTTGTGGAGCAGAGTTTTTTGAAGTATGACTTGATGATTCTCTGGATTTCCTCATTATCTGTTGTTATCTCTCCCTTTTCATTTCTGATTTTGTTAATTTGGATGCTCTCTCTCTGCCTTTTGGTTAGTTTGAATAAGGGCTTGTCTCTCTTGTTGATTTTCTCAAAAAACCAATTCTTTGTTTAATTGATTCTTTCTGTTGTTCTCTTTCTTTCTATTTTATTGATTTCAACCCTCAATTTAATTATTTCCTGGCACCTATTTCTTTTGGGTGAGTTTGCTTCTTTTTGTTGTAGAGCTTTCAGGTGTGTTGTTAAGTCACTAGTGTGAGATTCGTCCATGTTCTTTATGTGGGCATTTAGTGTTATGAATTTTCCTCAATACTGCTTTCATAGTGTCCCATAAATTTGGGTATGTTGTACTTCCATTTTCATTCAATTTCAGGAAACCTTTAATTTCTTTCTTTATTTCTTCCTTGACCCATTAGTGATTCATTTGGGTATTAAGTTTCCATGAGATTGAAGGCTTTCTGTAATTTTTGTTGTTGTTGAAATCTAACTTTAAACCATGGTGGTCCAATGAAATACAGGTGGTTATTCCAATTTTTTGTATCTGTTGAAATTTGCTTCTTTACTGAGCATGTGATCAATTTTAGAGAAGGTTCCATGGGATGCTGAAAAGAAGGTACATTCTTTTGTGTTAGGGTGGAATGTTCTGTAGCTATCGATTAAGTCCATTTGAGTCATAACTTCTGTTAGGTCCCTTATTTCTCTGTTAAGTTTCCATCTGGCAGATATGTCCAGTGGTGAAAGTGGGGTGTTGAAGTCTCCCACTATTAATGTGTGGGCTTTGATGTGTGATTTAAGCTTTAGGAATATTCCTTCTACATATGTGGGTACCCTTGTGTTTGGGGCATAAATTTTCAGAATTGAGCCTTCATCTTGGTGGATTTTCCCTGTGATGAGTATGTTATGTCCTTCCTGATCTCTTTCAATTGATTTTAGTTTGAAGTCTATTTTATTATATATTAGGATAGCTACACAAGCTTGCTTCTTAAGTCCATTTGATTGGAAAGTCTTTTCCCAGCCTTTCACTCTGAGGCTAGGAAAGTGTCTGTCTTTGAAGTTGAGGTGTTTCTTATATGCAGCAGAAGGATGGATCCTGCTTTTATGTCCATTCTGTTAGCCTTTGTCTTTTTATAGGCAAATGGAGACCATTGATATTAATGGATATTAATGACAAGTTATTGTTAATTCCTGTTATTTTTTGGTGGTAGTGTTGTGCGTTTCCCTTCTTTGGGAATTGTTGGTGTGGTGTTATCTATTGCCTGTGTTTTCATGGGTGTATCTACTTTCCTTAGGTTGGATTTTTCCTTCTAGTGCTTTTTGTAGGGCTGGATTTGTGGATAGGTATTTTTTAAATTTGGTTTTATCATGGAATATTTTGTTTACTCTGTCTATGGTAACTGAGAGGTTTGCTGGATATAGTAGTCTGGGTTGGCATCGATGGTGTCCTAGTGTCTCTATAACATCTGTCCAGGATCTTCTGGCTTTTAGAATCTCCATTGAGAAGTCAGGTGTTATTCTTATGGGTTTGCCTTTATTTGTTACTTGACCTTTTTCCTTTGCAGCTCTTAATATTAGTCTTTATTATGTATGTTTAGTGGTTTGATTATTATGTGGGGAGTCAACTTTTTTTGAATCCAGTCTATTTGGTGTTCTGTAAGCTTCTTTTATCTTCATAGATATTTGCTTCTTTAGGTTGGGAAAGTTTTCTTATATGATTTTGTTGAGTATATTTTCCATGCCTGTGAGTTGGTATTCTCCTTCTTCTATCTGTATTATTCTTAGGTTTGGTCTTTTCATGGTGTCCCAAATTTCCTGGACATTTTGTCTTAGGACTTTTTTGGCTTTAGTGTTTTCTTTGACTATGAATCTATTTCCTCTATGGTATCTTTAACACCAGAGATTCTCTCTTCCATCTCTTGCATTCTGTTGGTTGTGCTTGCATCTATAATTCCTGTTCGTTTACTAAGATTTTCCATTTCCAGCATTCCCTCAGTTTGTGTCTTCTTTTATTGCCTCTATTTCAGTTTTCAAATCTTGGATTGTTTCCTTCACCTGTTTAATTGCTTTTTTCTTGGCTTTCTTTAAGGGATTTATTGATTTCTTCCAATTATTTGTCTTTTTGACACTTTCTTTGTTTCTTCCAATTGTTTTGTTTCTCTTTTCTTCAATTTCTTTGAGGGGATTTTTCATTTCCTCTTTAAAGGCCTTTATCATCTTTTTAAAGTCATTTTTAAGGCCAATTTCTTCTACTTCTTCTGCATTGGGATATTCAGGTCTTGCTGATGTAGAACCACTCAGTTCTGATGGTGACATATTGATCTTTATGTTATTGACTGTAATCTACCCATCTCTTCCTCCAATCTTTCCAAGTGGTGTCTGTGTCTGAGGGATCCTCTCTTGGTCGAGTTGATACTCTTGGTCTAATGGGAGCTCTTGGTCTCTTCCAGGCTCTTGTTCCAATCAGTGCTGATGAATTCTATTCCCAATTGGTGCAGGGTGGGTTTATGACTCCAATGGTCACTGGTGTTGCAGGAGATGGTTTTCTTGGTGAGGGGACAGAGGAAAAGGCAGCTGCCTGGTCTTTGGGGCTCCAATGGCTAGGGGGAGGGGCACAGAATGTGCCCGTGGGGCCTAGGGGCTAGAGACTTGGTCTGCCCAGTCTGGAGATAGGGTCTTACCTGTTCCCAATTGGGGCAGGGTGGGCTTATGATCATGGTGGTCTCTGATGTTGCAGGTGATGGCTTTCTTGGTCAGGATGTGGTGGGAAGAGGCAGCTGCCCGGTCCCTGGGGCTCCAATGGCTGGGGCCTAGGGGCTAAGGACCTTTTTTGCCCATTCTGGAGATAGGGCCTTACCTGTTCCCAATCAGATCAGGGTGTGATTATGACTCCAATGTTCACTGGTATCCCAGGGGGCTGTTTTTTTGCAAGGGGGTAAGGGAAGAGGAAGCTACCCAGTCCCTTGGGGCACCAATGGCTGGGGGGAGGGGCACAGAATGTGCCCCTGGGACCTAGGGGCTAGAGACCTGGTCTGCCCAGTCTGAAGATGGTGTCTTTCCTCTTCTCGATCTGTACAGGGTAGGTTTATCTA
This sequence comes from Peromyscus leucopus, assembly GCF_004664715.2. Lineage (NCBI taxonomy): Eukaryota > Metazoa > Chordata > Mammalia > Rodentia > Cricetidae > Peromyscus > Peromyscus leucopus. The sequence continues at coordinate 39,868,413 of NC_051083.1, forward strand.
CCACTGAATTCTGATATCAGCCCAGTGCCCCAAAACATGGGGCAAGAGTTTCCACCTAAAACCTGAGAAAGCTTAAAAAAAAGATTCTAAAACAGAGCTAAAAACAGCTTCCTAGTTGTTTCTTTCAGGCCAGCCATAGCCTGCGGGCTTGAGTTACTCTATGGTGGGTTCGTGGCATGTGGGCTTGATCTGTAGCATGGTGGATTCCCACCATAGTACAAAGAGGCATCTCCAAGCTGCACATTATGCTTAGCCTTTGCTAGTACAGACAAAAAAGAGGTTTCTGGGGTATACACTGCTTTGATAGAAGCATAGACCCACTGCCTCCCAGAGTCAGCAGACAGCATGGATTCCAGAGTTGGTGGTTAATTATCTTCATCATGTTGAAAAGCTGAGATGGGCAGAGTCAGCAGCCAAAGGGGCTGCTTTAGTACTAACCACATTGGTTTAAAGCAAGATTCACAATAAGGTAGATTCAGTTGGAATAAGACTTTAAATGGTTTATAGTGTATGTAAAAATGTATGTAGGCTTGGAAGAGAGAAGAAAATGAATATAGACAGTTATATAAAGAAATAGTTTAAAAAAATAAAGTATTTAAAGAGACAGTAAATGTATTATAAAAAATAAGTCAAGTAAAGATGGATATTACACAGAGAGTTTGGAATATATTGTATTTGGGATTTTTAACTGCAGAGAGACATTTGATTGTAAAAGTTGTTGAGTTAAATCAACATGTATTTTTTAAAGATATCTTGATTTCAAAATTTATGTCTAAGGATATGTTGCTTTGTAAAAGAGGTTCTACATTTGTTTCCACAGAAAATGAGAACCTGTGGATTGCTTCTAGGCTCATATGGTTTGATCAAGGAAGACTCCTTGAGAGGCCTTCAGATGATCCAACATCCAAAATCAGCTTCAAGGCAACTTGCTCAGATAATGCAGCATCACAGACTACTCCTGTCATGACTTGACCATGATTCTTTATTTTCTCATGATCCCCGTAAGATTACCAGTGCCCACAACCAGCAGGAAGTAGTATAAGAAACTATGCCCAAATTCCCAAAATAGTGTTTATAAATGTTTATTTTTATTTAAAGGGGGTTGATTATAAAGGCAATCTCTACAGAAGAAAAGGGGATAGTATAGATATGATAGGATGAAAGGGTAGATTATTGAATCTACTTTTAAAGTAAACAACTTGTTTGTAATGTTTTACAATGCTATGGATTTTAGTTTATTGATACAAATTGAAAGTTAATTTTGTTATACTGTATGTATATTTCTACTCTTGTTTAAAGTATTTTGTTTGTGCAAATCATTTGAAATTATAGTGCATAGTTGAGAAATACAGATTAATAATTAGTCATCTATGATAATCAAACTTACAATCATGTTAGTCAAGTTTTCTAGGTATACATAGATATATTTCAATTAGGTAGGTAATCTTCAAACACTTCAAAGACTTACAGCATATGGTATTTAAAACGTTTTAAAAACTTAGACTTTCTGGACAGTGAGTCAAGTCTGCTCCTGGCAGCACAGGTTTACTTCAAAGAGAAAGATGGGCATCGAAGACACTGTATGTGGAGTTTATCTTCTTCTTGGCAAAAATAGCCATTTGGGCAAGAAATTGTTCTTGCCTGGACTGCTTGACAAAATGTTGTATTGACTGGACATGCAGGACCCATAGAAAGGTGACCACTGAACTTTGCAAGGCAAGATGGTCCCTGCTTCTCAGAAGAGATTGTCAAAAATTCTACAGGACACAGAGAAAAAAATGAATGAGAGACTAGGTCTATGGGCTGAAGATGGATGTTCCAGTGTTACAGAGGAATTTTGGGTAACTGTCTAGGCAGGCAGCTGTCTCTGTCATTTCCAGAATTTTGGAAGTTGCTTGCAATGCATTTCCTGTTTACTTAGGTAGTATTATATCCTTCTGGGTTCTTTGATGTAATTGAAGACTAGATAGTTATAATCATAATTTTCTTGGTTATGATAAAAGATAAATGAGATATGAAATCTTAGACTCACAAATATAGGATAGATAGAAAATTTTTTCTTTAATTTTTCAAAATAAAAGTAGACTAGATATTGTAACTGTAATTCTTGCTTGATAACTGTTTTATTATATATAATTTCAATAGGTTAAAGTTAAAACCTTCCTTTAGTTTAGACAGAAAAGGGGAAGTGATGGGGGAATGTCTTTCTGTATGCTGCCAATATGTTTTGCTCTGATTGGTTGATAAATAAAGCTGTTTGGCTTATGTTAAGGCAGCTTAGAGGCAGGAAGGAAATTCAGAGAGCAGGAAAAAGGCAGGGAGAGATGCCGGAGAGCTACCTAAGGAAGTAACATGTAATGGGACCCAGGTAAAGCCATGTAACATATGGCGATACATAGATTAATATGTATCTAATTTAAGATATAAGAGCTAGCTAGCAAAAAGCTTGAGCCATGGCCATGCAATTATAATTAATATAAGCCTCTGTGTGCTTACTTGGGGGATGTGAGTGGGAGAGATTTGTCCCAACCACCAGCAGGCCAGGGCACAGAAAATCTTCTGACTATAGTCTAGTAACTATGGGAAAGGAAAATTCATATTATGCACTTAAAAAAATCAGTTAATGTTAAAAAATAACAACTGGCATGCAGATCCCAGCTTGCAATTTATATGTGCATATTTAAGAGGAAGTGTGTGGAGAGGTCAGTAAATTAAAAAAGGGGCCTTGAGAGGCTTAAAAATAAAACAGCGTATAAGGGAGGTATGGGTAGTGTAATACATGGTGTAAAAAATGTCAATATTGGACGCTGAAGGTTTGAACTGGGGTGAGGAGCAGAGAGGAAGAGCACAGAAGGAGATGTGAAAGGGCTAATCAAGACTAGGTGTGTTTGAAAACTGATAAATCTAATTTGTAAGGTAATTAAAAAGCAAAATAATAATAATAAAATATTTTAAGTGTTGCTACACAAAACTATACTGTGGTGGTAATTTAATTATACTGAAATGTGATTTTGATTGTATGTTAATAAATAAAGTTGCCCGGGGGTCAGAGCTATTAGAGCCATAGCAAGAGTGTGGCGGTGGTTGCACACGCCTTTAATCCTAGCATTCCAGAGATAGAAATCCCTCTGGATCTCTGTGAGTTCAAGGCCACATTGGAAATAGCCAAGCATGGTGGTGACACACTCCTTTAATCCCAGAAAGCCAGCCTTTAATCCCAGGGAGTGGTGATATAAAGCAAAAAGATATATAAGGCGTGAGACCCAGAAACTAGAAGCATTTGGCTGGTTAAGCTTTCAGGCTTTGGAGCAACACAGTTCAGCTGAGAGCTATTGGGATGAGGACACAGAAGCTTCCAGTCTGAGGAAACAGGACCAGCTGAGGAACTGGTGAGGTGAGATAGCTGTGGCTTGTTCTGTCTCTTTAAATAGACGAACAGGACAGGAAATAGGGCTCTCAAAGCTGGCTTTGGAGATGTATAAAAGTTAAAACCTTCCTTTTTAAAAAAAAGAAAAGGGGAAGTGCTGTGGGATGTTCTGTATGTCCTGTGGGAGCCCTTCTTGGGTTCCTCGTGGCTTTACCCAGCAGGTCCGCATAAAGGATGATTAGGACCATGGGCCTGAGTGCAGGTGTCTGAGATGGTCTGCACTTGGCTGTGCTGGGGGATGGTCTGTATGTCAAGTTGTTCTGATTGATCAATAAATAAAACCTGATCGGCTGTGGCTAGGCAGGAAGGATAGGCGGGACTAACAGAGAGGAGAAATAAAAGGACAGGAAAGCAGAAGGTTGAGGCAGAGAGACACTGCAGCTGCCGCCATGACAAGAAGCATGTGAAGGTGCTGGTAAGCCATAAGCCACGTGGCAAGGTATAGATTTATGGAAATGGATTAATTTAAGATAAAAGAACAGTTAGCAAGAAGCCTGCCACGGCCATACAGTTTGTAAGCAATATAAGTCTCTGTGTTTACTTGGTTGGGTCTGAGCGGCTGTGGGACTGGCGGGTGACAGAGGTTTGTCCTGACTGTGGGCAAGGCAGAAGAACTCTAGCTACACTATACTTTAAAATGAAACCCATTATTATGTGTCACAATTAGACCCATTATCATGTACAATTAATATAATTAACATATGCTAGTACAACCTTAAAACATTGAACAGGAAAAAGTTGAACATTTTCTCTCTAAGACCTGAAACAAGACAAATTTGATTAGTTTCTTTTTGAATTTTCAATTAAATTTTTTTTGTTTATACTTTAATTACAACATTTCTCCCAAGGCTGTGAACTTTCCAAAGTTTAAGTCACACAGCATGGAGAGTCCCACAAACCATGAGAAATTGGATGGCAGCCAGGCTCTGAGAATGACAGGAATTTCCCACCAATAAAATGGTAGAATTTGGAAGATCTACCTGTCTCCATGAACAAAATCTCAGAACGCCTAGTGCCACATTTTCCCATGAATTTTACTTAAAATTGGAACACACAGAAGAATCTGAAGATTACTACATCAAAAGAAAGGAAACAAAACAAAACAATCAAATCCAAACATTGCATCCAATACAAAAGGGCACAAAAATAAGGAAGAGAAGCATCAATACATGTTTATTTATTTATTTTTTTTGGAGGTGAAGGTCAGTGGGAAAATTAGTCAAATTCTACTCAATGGCCAGATATTAAAGAGCTCAAAGCTTGGCCATGTCTCCAGTAACAGAATCCCTTGTGTCAATATTTTTACTCTGCAGTTTTGAAGTCCCTATATTTTCCATTCTTTCTTCACTTCTCTGCTGTGGATAAAATATGTGGTTAAGGTCCTTAACTGATAAATTACTTGAAATTGAAACAAATATATATGTATATGACTATATAGTCATAATATATAAATTGGAGTATATAAACATTAATATAAAATACATCCATATTTGTATATGAAATGTATAAAAACAAATACATATCCACATATAAAATATATAAAAATAAATATATCCATATATGAAAAATATAAACAAAAAATATATATACATATATAAATACAATATTAAACTTCAAACAGATAATTTCCAAGATTCATCAGAACCATTAGATGTTCTGACATGAGACAGAATTTGTTTTCATTTTTACAAGTCTCTGGATTAGGCTGTATGGTATCGTCTTTCTTTAATCATGTAGAGGGTATAAAAATTCACTGCACTTAATGAATAAGAAAGAACTTACATTTTGATAAAGCTGTTGGAAATGTGGAACGATGAACCCGAGTTTGTATAAGGCCATATGGAATTTTCCAGAAGGGTCCCTCAGAAAATGGGATTAATGTGTTGTTGTTATTGGAAAAATAACAAGGAAAAATCAGAAAGGACTTTGTTTTTTTTTTAACCTTTTTTTTTTTTTTTCTAGACAGGGTTTCTCTGTGTAGCTTTGCGCCTTTCCTGGAACTCACTTGGTAGCCCAGGCTGGCCTCGAACTCACAAATATCCGCCTGCCTCTGCCTCTCGAGTGCTGGGATTAAAGGCGTGTGCCACCATCTCTGTTGAGTAGTACTCCATTGTGTATATGTACCACATTTTTTTAAAGCCACTCTTCCGTTGATGGGCATCTAGGTTGTTGCCAGGTTCTGGCTATTACAAATAGTGCTGCTATGAACATAGCTGAGCATGTATCTCTATGGTATGAATCAGCATTCCTTGGGTATATGCCCAAGAGTGGGATGGCTGGGTCTTGAGGTAGTTCGATTCCTAATTTTCTGAGAAACCGACATACTGATTTCCACAGTGGTTGTAGAAGTTTACATTCCCACCAACAGTGGGGGAGTGTTCCCTTTGCTCCACATCCTCTCCAACATTGATTGTCATTGGTGTTTTTGATCATAGCCATTCTGAGAGGTGTAAGGTGGTATCTCAGAGTGGTTTTGATTTACATTTCTCTGATGATTAAGGATGTTGAGCATTTCTTTAAATGTCTTTCAGCCATTTGTGATTCTTGTTTTGTGAATTTTCTGTTTAGCTCTTTAGCCCATTTTTTTAATTGGACTGTTCAGTATTTTGATGTCTAGTTTCTTGAGTTCTTTATATACTGTAGAGATCAATCCTCTGTCAGATGTGGGGTTGGTGAAGATCTTTTCCCATTCTGTTGGCTGTCGTTTTGTCTTATTGACTGTATCTTTTGCCTTGCAAAAGCTTCTCAATTTCGAGAGTTCCCATTTATTAATTGTTGTGCTCAGGGTCTGTGCTGTTGGTGTTTTATTTAGGAAATGGTCTCTGGTGCCAATGCATTCAAGAGTGCTTCCTACTTTCTTTTCTATTTTGTTTAGTGTAACTGGATTTATGTTCAGGTCTTTGATCCACAAAGTTATTTTGTACCCTTCAAATGCACACACACACACACACACACACACACACACACACACACACACACCACAAAACATGGGAAATATTTTTGTTTTCCAAAAATACTATTTCTAGCCTTCCAAAATTATATAAACATTACTAGCACATGTGTAAGATCATGTTATATATGTAAGATCTACATGAATATGGAAATTATAAAGCACTTGAGCCCTCAAATAAGCTGAAGAAATGAGAATATTTTTATCCTGGAGTTTAGTAATAATTGAAATGCAAGTGTAAACATGTACACTGGCTAAATCATATTCAACATAAAGTCTTTTTTGTTTGAATTATTTCTTTTTTCCTTTTATTATTATTATTATTATTATTTTATTTTACAATATAATTTAATTCTACATATCAACCGTGGATTCCCTTGTTCTCTCCCTTCCTGCCCCTCTCCCCTTCCCCCCACCCCACCCCCATTCCCATCTCCTCCACGGCAAAGACTCCCCCGAGGATTGAGATCAACCTTGTAGACTCAGTCCAGGCAGGTCCAGTCCCCTCCTCCCAGGCTGGTCCCTGCATAAGCCCCAGGTTTCAAACAGCCAACTCATGCACTGAGCATAGGACCCAGTCCCACTGCCTGGATGCCTCCCAAACAGATCAAGCCAATCAACTGTCTCACCTATTCAGAGGGCCTGATCCAGTTTGGGGCCCCTCAGCCATTGCTTCATAGTTCATGTGTTTCCATTCGTTTGGCTATTTGTCCCTGTGCTTTATCCAACCTTGATCTCAACAATTCTCGCTCAAACCCTCCTCTTTCTTGCCAATTGGACTCCCGGAGCTCCACCCGGGGCCTGGCCATAGAAACTGGCCATAGAAACTGATAAGGAAAGGTAATCTTTACTCAAGGTCAGCTAATAAGTTATACGTTGCCATTAAAGCTATGAGGTTTGGGCTTTGCTGTCTTATTTTAGTGCATTAGGCCACAAAGTCATCAAAACAAACCAGAGAAGACCACCATCAAAGGCAAAAGTAATAAAATCAAAGGATACTGGAGCAGTGTGGTACTAAAAGGCCTCCGCTATCTTAGTCCACATTCTCAGACCTCTCAAAATGTTATTTGTAAAGCTTAAAAAGGCTTGACTGGAAACCTTCATGGCTTTTTAAAGACATTGTGTATCTCTTGCTGACTCATGAATGCTGAATTAGCAATTGTAATATAGATTTTTGAATATACATCAGAAAAATGCCAATACTTTTTGCATTGCCAAAGCCTTTAGACATTTACTGTTGAGAAAGCAGAAATATGATTAGCTAAGCAGATGGCTGTTGCTATAGCAGTAATGGATGAATTATTTCTTTTAATTTTTGATATTATAATATAATCGTATCATTGCACTCTTCTTTTTCATGCCTGTGAACCCTCCCACATGCCCATCTTTTCTTTTTCAACTTTATTAAGCTTAATTGCATTCATTCATTATTGTTTGTATTAATCTTTGTTAAAAATATTTGTATATGTATATGTGTGGTGTTATTCTAATTGTACTGAAATGTGATTTTGATTGTATGTTAATAAATAAAGTTGCCTGGGGGTCAGAGCTATTAGAGCCATAGACAGAGTGTGGTGGTGGTGGTGGTGGTGGTGGTGGTGGTGGTGGTGGTGGTGGCACATGCCTTTAATCCCATAGATCTCTGTGTGTTCAGGGAAACAGCCAGCATTGGAGACATATGCCTTTAAGACCTAGGGGGCTGTACATTCAGACAGTGACGAGGCAGTCACGTGTTTGGGTTTACAACCAATGAGAAGGCAGAATGACTAGAAAAAAACGACTTACACACAGGAAATAGCTCTCTCTTTTTGGGAAGCTGGGACAGAAGAAGGAAGGGTGAGATTTTAGCTCTGAGCTCCGACCTCTCGGCTTTCTCTTTTACATTGTTTCTGTGTTTCTTGTTTAATAAGACTGTTGGATACATCTACATATATGCATATATATTCATAAATGCCTAAGTAGAACCTATTTAGTCTGTATAAATCTTTTGAAAGCCAACTATATCAGTAGTTATGAAGGAAAAGGAAGTTACAAATAGCTATCGGAAAATGATGGATAAAACCATCATGTGACCATGTTCTAATTATACCTTTGGATATAACTTTCGTCAAAATTTAAAAAGTCATCTGGATCATACAGATTAGGCACTTACATAGTGCTGCGTAATACCCATTCCCAAGCCTTTTCGCATTTCCCTGTTCATACAAAAATAGCCACAAATACTCATGAATCTGCAGTTTTGGTATAATTTTACCCATTCCCCTTTTGGTTTGAGAACTTCAAACATTGCATTCCTTAGGTACCAAAAATAATGGATGCTTTATTTTATTTATTCGATATTTTTTTTATTTTATACACTTATGTGGCATATCCTGTTGGCTCTAATCCCGTCCTTTCTTTTCACTCACCCACCTCTTTCAAGACCCACCCCTTCTCACACTCATATTGGGATGTTTTGTTTTTTGACTGATAGATTTTATTATTTATTTATTTTTTTTAGTTTAAAATTATTTTATTCTTTGATAATTCATACATGTATATAATGCATTTTGTTAAGATTCATTCCCCTTGTCATCCTCTCTTATCTGCCACCTCTCACTGCCTCTGGACTCTTCTTTTTTCCATTATATTCCCCTTTGTGCTGGATAGTTTTATGTCAGCTTGACACAACTAAAGTCATTTGAGAAGAGGGAACCTTAGTTAAGAAAATGCCTCCATAAGATGAGACTGTAGGTAAGTTTGTAATGCTTTTTCTTTTCTTTTTCCAATATAATATTTTTATTCATTATTTGTGAATTTCTCATCATTCACCCTGATTACACTCACTTTCCAGTCCTACCAGGTCTACCCCGTCCCATGTGACCTCCCTCCAAAGAAAGAGAAGAAGACGAAGATGAAGACAAAGAAGAAGACGAAGAAGGAGGAGGAGGAGGGGGAGATGCCTTTAAGACCTAGGGGGCTGTAGGTCTCTTTTCCTGTCCTTGATGTACTTCAAGGTTGTAAACATTTTCCAAACAGCTTCCCAAAAAAAGATGGAGGAGAAGAAGAAGAAGAAGAAGAAGAAGAAGAAGAAGAAGAAGAAGAAGAAGAAGAAGAAACACCAAGTCCAATTTGTGTTGTCCATATGCTCACTGGAGCATGGTCAAACTCCCAGTGGTCAGCCCCTTAAAGAAAACTGAGTCTTTTTGTAGCACGAATCTTAAAAGGTCTTATTAATAGAACAACTTGGGGAGCCAGGTATTGGGGCGAATTCTGAAAGGTCAGAGAAACAGAACAAGCCACATCCAACCTCACCTTGCCAACTTCTCAGCTGATCTTGTTTCCTCAAACTGGAAGCCTCTGAATCCTCACCAGAATGGATCTCAGCTGAACTGCTGCTCAAAAGCCTAAAAGCTTAAAAAGACCTCTAGTTCTTGGTCCTCATGCCTTATATACCTTTCTGCTTCCTGCCATCATTTCCTGGGATTAAAGGTATGTGTCCTTCCCAAGCAAGACATGAGACCTCAAGTCCTGGGATTAAACCATGCCTGGCTTCTATGTCTCTCTAGTGGCTATTCTGTTCTCTGACCCTAGATAAGTTTATTGGGGTGCACAATATATCAACCACATCCTTCCTCACCCATCCCTGATGTGGAATAATCCTCTTGTACACTATAAAGATTTGCCACTCAAATTGGTTTAACAAAACACTGACTGGACAGTAGCTAGGCAAGAAGTATAGGTGGGGCAACCAAACTAAGGATGATGGGAAGGAGAAGGGCAGAGTCAGGAGTCAGGAGCCAGAGGCAGAGGGGGCAGGAGATGAATATGCAATGCTGATAAAGGTACCATCATGTGGCAAAGCATAAACAGCAATATGGGTTAACTTAAAATGTAAGAGCTAGTTAGTAATAAGCCTGAGCTATTGGCAAAGCATTTATAATTCATATTCAGCCTCTGAGTTGGTTGTTTGGGACTGAGCAGTCAGGACATGGCAAACATCCATTTACATATGGCATTCCAACTTGTGGTTGAAATTTTCACATGAAACCTGACAAAGCTTAAAAAAGGATTCTAGACATGCAAGATTGGAGTCAAGCATGGCCTTTTCTCCAGTGGGCTCTATTTGCTGGCGATGAGCAGAGGCATACCTCCTTTAAGAGATGCTTTTCTGGCTTGGGGCTAGCTACATAAACAGGCAGTTCTTTTAAAAGGCCCTGCTACCAAACACTTAAATGGTGTTTATGAGTAGCCAGTGGCACGTTACTTAGTGGCAGCATGGACCTAGAAACATCTCAGAGTTGGGGTGGCAAACATGGGTCCCAGAGCTGGTGGTAAACATGCCTCTGCCATGAGACTAGACTCTCAAGGAACCAAGTGGCAAGAGCTAGCACCAGCACATCATGATCTATGTTACACAGCAGTTTCTTTGCTCATGCAGACAGAAAAGTTTACAGATGAGCAGTAAGGACAGATTCAGACAAACAGAGCCTCTAAATGGGACACAGTGTGTTTAAAAAATATGCACATTCTTGGTAGAGAGAGAAAAAAGGATATTTGCAGTCTTTGATTAAAAAATATAGCTTTAAAGTAAAGTTATTAAAATGAATAGAGTAGTAAAAAATATAATAAGCCATATAAAGATAGAAATACAGAGTCTAGGTACTGTATGTTATTGTGTTGTCTTTTTTTTCTGTCCTTGATGTACTTCAAGGTTGTAAACTTTTTTATTGGGCTCAATATTTAGGTCATAAACAAGTGAATATCTCAAAAATTGGAGCACTATTTCTAAAACTCTATTAATATACTCCTTTTACAAGCCTGAGAAATCAGAGAGTAATCAACAGATATATGAAAATATGCAATTCACAGAAGATATGAAAAGGACTATCAAAACATATTTCTTATTAGACTATTCAGTAGAACATTCTAGATACCTAGGAAATACAGAAATAGAGAAAATAGAGACCAAGGTACACTGTATCAATATAAAAACATTAAATTTGTATAAATCAATGGTAAGAAAAATAAGACTAAATTTCACCAAATAACTAATAAAGCATAAGTATATGGAGTCTCCATCGGTCACCGGATAAAGGCTCTATGATGACAGCTAGGGTATTCACTAGACCGGTCACCAGAGTAGACTAGTCCAGGCGCCCTCTGGACCACTGCCAGCAGACCAAGCTGGGGTCATGTTTGCGGGTTACCGAGAGCCTCCCCAGCACCCTGCCTCTTCCTAGTCCCATGATGTCCTCATCTATCATGGTATCTCCCTCCCTGCCCTCCCCTTTCCCCATGATCTCATCCCCGACTCCTCGCCCTCCACCATCCCCCTCACACCCAATCCACTCATATAGATCTCATCTACTTCTCCTTCGCAGGGTTATCCATGTGTCCCTCCTAGGGTCTTTCCCTGTTAGCTAGCCTCTATGGAGTTGTGGGTTGCAGTCTTCAGTGTTTTTGATCTTAGCCATTCTAACAGGTGTAAGATGGTATCTCAGAGTCATTTTGATTTGCATTTCCCTGATATGCTGTGGATATCGCTCTATCTAAATGTTGATTGGCTAGTAGCCAGGCAGGAAGTATAGGTGGGACAAGCAGAGAGGAGAATTCTGGGAAGTAGAGGCTGAGGCAGAGAGACTGCAGCCGCCACCAGCACAAGGAAGATGTAAGGTACCAGTAAGCCATGAGCCATGTGGCAAAGTATAGATTAATAGTAATGGGCTGAATATAAGAGTAAGAGCTAGACAATGATAGGCCTGAGCTAATGGCCAAACAGTTTAAATAATATAAGCCTCTGTATGTTTATTTTATAAGTGAGCTAAGGGACTGCCGGGGCTTGGCGGGACCTGGAGAGAAAACTCCCCAGCTACACTGATGACTAAGGATGTCGAACAATTCCTTAAATGTCTTTTAGCCATTTGAAATTCTTCTGTTGAGAATTCTGTTTAGCTCTGTAGCCCAAATTTAATTGGATTGTTCACTATTTTGATGTGTAGCTTTTTGAGTTCTTTATATATTTTGGAGATCAGCCCTCTTTCAGATGTGGGGTTGGTGAAGATATTTTCCCATTCTGTAGGCTGTTGTTTGGTCTTATTGACCATGTCCTTTGCTCTACAAAAGCTTCTCAGTTTCAGGAGGTCCTATTTATTAATTGTTGCTCTCAGTGTCTGGTGTTATATTCAGGAAGTAGTCTCCTGTGCCAATTCATTCAAGACTACTTCCTACTTTCTCTTCTATCAAGTTCAGTGTAACTGGACTTAGGTTGAGGTTTTTGATCCACTTGGACTTGAGTTTGGTGCGTGGCAAGAGATATGGATCTATTTGCAATATTCTGCATGTTGACATCCAGTTATATCAGCACCATTTGTTGAAGATGCTTTCTTTTTTCCCATGACCAAGTAGGCTTCAGCCCAGGGATGCAAGGATGTTTCAACATATGAAAATCTGTCAATATAATACACCATATAAACAAACTGAAAGAAAAAAAACCACATGATCATCTCATTAGATGCTGAAAAAGCCTTTGACAAAATCCAACATCCCTTCATGATAAAGGTCTTGGAGAGATCAGGAATAGAAGGAACATACCTAAACATAATAATTTACAATTTTTATGGCAATTTACAGCAAGCCAACAGCCAACATCAAATTAAATGGAAAGATCTTGAAGCAATTCCACTAAAATCAGGAATAAGACAAGGCTGTCCACTCTCCCCATACTTATTCAATATACTACTTGAAGTTCTAGCTAGAGTAATAAGACAACAAAAGGAGATCAAGGGGATACAAATTGGAAAGGAAGAAGTCAACCTTTCATTATTTGCAGACAATATGATAGTATACATAGGTGACCTCAAAAATTCTACCAGGAAATTCCTACAGCTGATAAACTCCTTCAGTAAAGTGGCAGGATACAAGATTAACTCCAAAAAAAAAAATCAGTAGCCCTCCTATATACAAATGAAAGAGGGGCTGAGAAGGAAATCAGAGAAACATCACCCTTTACAATAGCCACAAATAATATAAAATACCTTGGGGTAACTCTAACTAATCAAGTGAAAGACCTGTATGATAAGAACTTTAAGTCTCTGAAGAAAGAAATTAAAGAAGATATCAGAAAATGGAAGGATCTCCCATGCTCATGGATAGGTAGAATCAACATAGTAAAAATGGCAATCTTACCAAAAGCAATCTACAGATTCAATGCAATCCCCATCAAAATACCAACACAATTCTTCACAGACTTGGAAAGAACAACACTTAACATTATGTGGAAAAACAACAACAACAACAAAAACCCGGATAGCTAATAGAATCCTGTATAATAAAGCAACCTCTGGAGGCATCATGATCCCTGACCTCAAGCTCTACTATAGAGCTATAGTAATAAAAACAGCTTGGTATTGGCATAAAAACCAACAAGTGGACCAATGGAATTGAGTTGAAGACACTGACATTAATTCACACACCTATGAACGTATGATTTTTGACAAAGAAGCCAAAACTGTACTATGGAAAAAAGAAAGCATCTTCAACAAATGGCACTGGCATAACTGGATGTCAGCATGCAGAAGATTGGTGTTCTGTAACTTTCTTGTGTCTTTATAGGCATTTCCTTCTTTAGGTTTAGGAAAGTTTTCTTCTATAATTTTGTTGAATATATTTTCTGTGCCTTTGAGTTGGTATTCTTCTCCTTCTTCTATCCCTATTATTCTTAGGTTTGGTCTTTTCATGGTGTCCCAAATTTCCTGGACATTTTGGGTCATGACTTTATTGGCTTTGTGTTTTCTTTGACTGATGAATCTATTTCTTTAATGCCAGACATCTGCTCTTCCATCTCTTGCATTCTCTTGGTTATACTTGCTTCTGTAGTTCCTGTTCATTTACTCAGATTTTCCACTTCCAGCAATACCTCAGTTTGAATCTTCTTTATTGTGTCAATTTCAGTTTTCAAATCTTGAACTGTTTCTCTCACTTGTTTAATTGCTTTCTCTATGGGATTTACTGATTTCTTCCCATTCTTTGACTTTTCCTTGAATTCTTTGAGGGAATTTTTCATTTGCTCTTTAAAGATCTCTGTCATCTTCTTACGGTCATTTTTAAGGTCAATTTCTTCTGTTTCTTCTGTGTTGGGATGTTCAGGTCTTGCTGATGTAGGTTCTTTTGTTTTTATGTTGTTGGCTGTATTTTTGCACTGGCATCTACCCATCTCTTTCTCCACTTGCTGCAAGTGGTGTCTGTGTCTGAGGGAGCCTCTCTTGGTCTGATTGATACTCTTGGTGCAGGGGAAGCTCTTGGTCTAGTCGGTGCTGATGGACTGTTTGTCTCAGGGAGCAGCTCTTAGTCCAATTTGTGCTAGTGGGCTCTGTCTCAGGGAGTAGCTGCAATTTTGGCTTGGGTGGGTTGGGAGGGGTGGGGCTTGTGGGTTACAGGGTCTGGTGGTAGATGGTGGTAGTCTGACCTGTCTGCAGGAGGACTGCTTGCCCATTGGCCTGAAACTGGGACTGCAATGTGTGGTGGTGTAGTGGTGCAGGGTTGTGCCCCTGGGTCCAAAGCCTAGGGGCTGGGGTGTTCGGGTATGAAGATAGAGACTCACCTCTTAGTCCTATCGGGTGGTGGCAGCGTCCCTCTCAGGGAACAGTTGCAGCCTCTGGAGAGGGGGGCATTTGGGGGAGGTAGGGCTTTTGGGTTTCAGGGTCTGATGGGGGATGATGGTAGTCTGACTTGCCTGCAGGAGGTCTACCTTCCCACTGGCCTGAAACTAGGATTGCAATGTGTGGTGGTGTAGTGGTGCAGGGTTGTGCCCCTGGGCCCAAATCCTAGGGGCCGGGGTATTCAGGTATGAGGATAGAGACTCACCTCTTAGTCCAATCGGGTGCTGACCGCCTCCTCTCAAGGAACAGTTGCAATCTTGGAGGGTGGGTGGGATTTTGGGGAGGTGGGACTTTTGGGTGGGGGATGGTGGTAGTCTAACCTGTCTTCAGGAGGCCTGACTATTGGCTTGAGACTGAGACAGCAATGGGTTGTGGTGTGGGGGCAGAGGGCTGTGTCCCTGGGCTCCACCTAGACAAAGACTCACCTCTTAGTCCAATGGGGCACTGGCAGGCTCTGTCTCAGGGAACACTTGCAGTCCTGGAGGGTGGGTGGGATTTGGGGAGGTGGGGCTAGTGGTTTACAGGGTCTGATACAGGATGGTGGTAGTCTGACCTGTCTGCAGACTGGCCTGAAACTGGGATTGCAATGTGTGGTGGTGTAAGGGAGCAGGGTTGTGCCCCTGGCCCCAAAGCCTAGGGGCTGGGGTGTTCGGGTATGAAGATAGAGACTCACTTCTTAGTCCTATAGGGTGCTGGCAGCTCTCGGAAAATGTGGTCTTAAAGGATATTACATTATATTGTTTACTTCACAGCATCTTCAAATGGCCAGTGTGTGGCGCTGTGTCCATCTGAAAGTAGCTTTGGACAATTAGTAACTACAGCAGGACAAAATCCTCACTTTTGAGAGTGCAGTTTGTGTCATTTTACTGAATATGGATAACTGAGTTTCCTTATCTGAGAAGAGGACTCACCGTGAAATATGGCTGCTTGTAGGAACTGTATTAAAGAAATTGAAAAACAAGGGGACAAAAGCTGAAATAAAGTGCTGTCATGAAACTTTCAGGAGTATGAAGTTTACTGAAAAAGACATCATGCTTTTCACAGGAAAGGCAGGCCATTCACAATTGAGAAATTCATATATTGCTCAAATTACTCTTTTTGGATTTCCTTTAAGAGTGATTTTGCTTAAATTCATGTGTGCTTCATCCAATGTTTACTTGGATAAAGTGAACTGAGTTTGTTGAGGGTCTGGAAAGATAAATCAATAGTTCCAGTACCTATGTTCTGGCTCACAATCAACTATAATTCCAGTTGCAGGGGATATAGTGTCTTCCTCTGGCTTCTGCTAGCATCAGAGGTACATGTGGTACACAGACATACATGTAGGCAAACATTTAAACACAAAAATAAATATATTAAAATTTGTTTCTGGCAAGGGTTAGAGTGTCTTTTTGTATTTTTAAATACCATCCCCATCTGATTGTCAAAGAGGATTCCATTTATGGATCTTTGCATGTTCTGTTCATTTTCCACAGCATATATGTGAAATAAACTGTGCTGAATGACAAGAAAAGGACATGATGCTCATATGCTTATAGATATGTTGGATGAGACGGTTAATTATAGATATGAGGGATAAAATATTCATAGGCAAACTGAACTGTGCCATGAGAGGATGAGGGGTCGAGAATGGAAGAGAGAGGAACCAGGAGCCAAGAGGTCAGGAACAAATTAGGAGACCAAGAGACCAACAGATCCCATGTCTAAAATGACTGAGGCTATATAGGAATCAGAGGTTGGGAGAAGGGAAGTGATGCTCAGGGACTGGATTAGTTGAGGGTAAGGAACGGGAAGGGTGAGAAGTGCTGAGGATCCAGGACTCTGTTACTGTTACAACAGAACAGATACTGGAAATACTGAGAAAGACTGGTGGATAGCATCCCCTTTGATATATTAAATGGGCATCTCAGGCATTTGTCCTGAATTTGAGAGCTAACACATGTAACTTCTGAATCCATCTGGTGGTTTCTTGGATGACTGATCCCAGACAAATTAGGTGATATGAGCTAGCTGGTTATCAACCCAGGACAATTGTTTGGTTTTAGAAGCAGCCTAAAGGCCTTTTAAAGTCATGGGGTTTCAATTAGCCACTGTTCCTAGAGGTTGATGTCTGTTCAGGTGGGTGTATTCTTGCAGTCCAGGAAGGCAATCCCATTTTTAAAGGGACAGATTCCCAGTGAGGGCCTCTGGCAGGACAAAAAGCATTGGCAGATGGTTTTCAAAAAACACATGAGTCTGCTTACTTTTAGCCATGATTTTAATTTTAGTAACAACTTCAATAATGGCTGCAAACTTAGTGATGATTTCATGACAGATCAGTATGGTGATATTTTATTTGTACAGAAATGTGATTTTATTTGTATATTGAATAAAGTTGCCTGGGGGTCAGAGCTAATAGCAAGACATAATAGAAGCTGGGTGGTGGTGGCGCACACCTTTACTCCCGATCACATGACAGGTAGATCTCTGTGTGTTCAAGGATGCAGCCAGCATGGAGACACATGCCTTTAATTTTAATACCAACCATAGTGAGCTAGAGGTCTGTTATTGGCAGGCAGTGACGAGGATGTCATGTGGTTGGGTTTACAACCAACAAGAAGGCAGACCAGAAAGTCAATAAAAAGACAGACACACAGGAAGTAGGCTTCTTTCAGAGGGGAAGGACAGCAGCGGCAGGAAGGGTAAGAAGGTGGTTTTTAGTCTCAGCTCTCAGCTACTGCTCTGACCTCTTGGGCTTTTAACTCTGCATTTGGCTCTGTGTTTCTTATTTAATAAGACTGTTACATCTACATTTGGCACCCAATGTGGCAAGAATTCATTAAAAACTGCTCGGCTAGGCTTGGCTTGGCAGCCCAGCCCAGCTTGACGCTTCGGGGGCCCGGCTCCCTGCTAGGACCTAGCTCGGCCTAGGCCCCAAGCCTGACCAACGGTAGCTACAAGTGGTTACCCACAGCTGGGAAACAAACAGCCCTACCCAGATGAGGCACCTGTGAAGAATGACATTGCAAGATGAGCAAAAAGGTACAAGAAGTGACACTAATATGTGGGTGGCAAACGGACAGTTGTCTGATAGGACTCAAGGACCGCCCAAGTGGAGGGAAATCATTCCTGGTACTGGAAAGCTTGTCAAATGCCCAGAGTTAGTGAGGTCATAGATTTTAGAAAAGCATCTACTACTGCAACTTTGTTAGACCAGCACAATTCCTTCCTATAGTCTAAATCTCAACTTTATAACAGAAAGAAGTGTAGGTAGAACTCCCTACTGAAAAAAAGACTTTTCTTTATAGCAAATGGAAACCATCACAGAAATTCACAACTGGACACAAGGTAGAGAACAACAATTTGTGGGGGCCATGTCTCAAAAGACCAGTCTACATCTCAGCTTTTGCATCTAAGAACAAGGGATGTTGTCTCAGAAGAGAAAGTGGAAAGATCCTAAAAGCCAGAATACCAAGAATTCTTTTGTGAAACTTTCTTGGCTCAAAATTATATGACTAAAAAGATGGGGGAGACGTCTGTATCAGTGGCAATGTTAACATGGAAGGGGAAATCTATGTAGAGTCCCAGCCCTGGACAATGACCATAAAAATCTAATGAGTGTGAGAAGAAGGAGAATTAACCTCTCCCAGGTAAGAAGGGCACTGCAATTGGTTGTTTATTGCAGAAGAGTCAGCCCAGAAATCATATATACTCAAGGAATAAAATGGCATTCATCAGGTTGTGTGCATGTGCACAACCATACATGTCTATGTATATATATATATATATATATTATATATATATGTATGCATCAATAATAATCCAAGTAAAGGGCTATAAAGGTGAGTGGGTGGTACATAAGAGATGCTGGATGGAAGGTATGTGGGAGGGGCTTGAGGAAGGAAAAGAAGAGGGAAATAATGTAAGTTGAAGGCTACTGAAAACAAGAAAATGTATTAATATAGCACCTGATATGTAAAGAACACAGTTAAATATTTGACATTTGAGTTAGGATTTTCTTTCTATTACAAAAGAGCATTGAACTTCATATATTTTACAGTCAGGACCATATGTCACTTGACTATGATTCATTTGCATCTTCTCTATATTTACTATGACATTTTTCTCTTTGCTGAGGACCATTTACTCTTATTTTCATTACGTGTCTTGAAGATTGTTTAAGGTAGATCCATACATACAGAATTTCAATTGAGTCACTCCCAACTGCCTTCTTTCCTCAAAGCTGTGGCTCAGGAAGTTGTGTCTGCCAAATTTATTTGGAGAAAAGAGAAAATAGAGAGACAAGAAGAAAGTACAGAGCAGTACATTGTTTTCAGTGTGGCATGTGTGTGTGAACCTATGAACAAAACATGCAAGAAAGAGGGCAATAGCTTCATGTGTATAAAGTTGTGTATTCCATGAAAGCTACCGCCTGGGGGTTTTCTCCTTCTAGCCAAAACGTTAGTATAAGGTCTGTCATCAGAGTGAGAGAAGGCTCTGAGAATGCAACATGTCCTTAGATAAAGACCTCATGTGTAAATATCCTGGGTGCTTTTACTCTGTGACCATGGAATGCCTAGTTACTACTCTTGGCTGAATCCTGAATACAACATCAAAATAAGCCCTGAAGGCTTGTTACTCATAAGATTAATATAAAATAAAAATCAGGGAATGTGAAAGAAATAAAAAATGGATTTCAGACTGTTCAAAATAACCATCGGATTATATTTATAACAGATATTAATTTAAAATTGTGAAATACTTTCATTTCTTCCATTTTAAGATATTATATTATAATCACATCATTTGATCCATACTTTTCCTCTTTCTCAACCAGCTCATATTCCCCTCTTGTCTTTGTCATTATTCAGGACTTCTTTTGAAATTGATTGTTGTCACATTAAAAATTGTGAAAACTTGATGAACTAATATGACTATTTTATGAGTATAGACAGAAACAAGGGAATTGGAATGAATGAATTTGATTAATGTTCCATAAAGCTTTTCAGAAAAGCAAATCCTTAACTAAGTTTGTGCACATGCTTACACTCAAGCAAAGACACCTGGAATTTCCTGGCACATTAATGCCAGAAGAAGATTAAGATGACGGAAGAAGGAAATATTTAAAAACTATCCTGATTTAACCTCAACCTGAAAAGATGAGGCAAACTGCCTAGGATTCAACATGAAGCCAAAACCACAGGAAACTGTTGAGGTTGGGAACTCTGAGGAGACTTGTCACTCAACTGAAAATATAGAATATTTACTTTTCAGATTCTCATGGTTAATTCAACTTTGTACTCTTCAGTGTGTTTTTAAAAGACATGTTTCTTTTAATACACAATGGGGCAAAATGTAGATATTAATTTGGAAATTTAAAACTACACTTTATAATGGAAAATGCAAAGGACACAGAATTTTGATAAGCAGAAGAGAAAATATTATTAATCATAAACACATTTTTGGAAGGGAATGAATGTTTGCAATGATGTATTTCAGAGTTGTTTTCCCCAACACACTAGAGCTAAGTCCAGGTGAATGCTGGATCTATTTATTTGAGAAGGAAAGGTTAAGAAACTTTAGATCTGATCATGTTAAAGTGTAAGACTTCGATTGACATTGGACATAGGAATTCACTTAGAGAAAGCATCAATGAATGAACATTTTATTCTAGGATTTTCAAAGAGATGGAGAACAGAGGTAAACTTCATTAACCTTTAGATATTAGGCACTATGAGACATAGCACTGGTGTAGTAAGTAGAGAATGTATATGCTTCTACTCCAGCAAGGACAGTGAGAACGTCCAGGGTTTGTTCCTGCCATACAGAAGAGAAATGGTGACTGAAGGAAAAAAAAACTCTTCTGATTTCACATCAACCTGAATGGATGATGATAATTGAATTTGATGATGCAGGAATCCTAAGCCAAAGGCACTGCTTGAGGTTGGGCACTCTGAAATCATTTGTCACTCAACTGATAGTTAAAGAGTATTGATTTTCTGAATCACCATGGTTGATTCATTTTTGGTGATGTTTATACCATTTTGTGCATTGAACAGAAAGCACATCTCTTTTATAATGTAGCAGGGTCCAAATATGGTTATTAATTTGGGAATAGTAAAAGAAACTGTTTTATTAAATATGTCAAGGGGCATATGCTGGCTGGTGGATATTCTTTGTTAAGGATTTTGATAAAACTTTGAGTAAATAAAATCACTCTTTACAACATATTTATTGTTCAGGAAAAATGAAAATGTGTAATCAGAAACTCCTGTGTCATTTTCCACTGAACATAGATTTACAGATTAAAAAAACCCACAAATCCCTATATTTAAGAGACAAAACTGGAAAAGATTTAGGAGAACTGACCATGTAAAGCTTTAAAATCTTGGATATAGGATAAAGGATAAATGTTTTAGGAAAATCATCATTGAATTTTTGGATTATCTTATGAAGGACAGAGAGAGAGAGAGAGAGAGAGAGAGAGAGAGAGAGAGAGAGAGAGAGAGAGAGAGAGAGGAGAACTTTATCAAAATTTAGATATTTGGGACATTGAGGTGCACTGAAGAAATAGTTGATAGAAAGTTCATATATTGAGAAGATAATTGAATACATTGTTTCTAACAGCACATGTATTCAGAATGCATAACAAAATCCCTCATATCATTAATAAAAAGAACACAACTAATATAAATGAGTAGTGATTTGAACAGAGGACTATAGAAAATAGTGAAGGAGCAATCATGTAACAAGTCAGTTTATTCTTTCTGAAAATATAAAATAAAACTTGCGTTGGAAACCACAACAAATGTATTACAGTACGTCTGTGCCCAAGGGCTGAGTATTAGCCAAATGATGGAGGCAATTAAGTCATACAGGTGCATGCCTCTGTTCCTATTGATCCTGAGCATCAAGCCAAGAAATACAGCAGCTGAGTTCTTGAGAAACAGAAGTCAGTGAATCATCAACTTGGTTTGAAAAGGTCAACAAACAGAGAAGCACATCATCAGTCTGTAATTGGATTATAAATTGGATTCTCCTCTCATTGTTACTGACTGGTAACAGAAAACAAAAGCACATGAAGAAAGAATGAGAACTAGTGTCTCTTCCACTGTTATTTTCATATTTGTAGAATATGGGGACCACACACAGTCCATGAGTGTCACTAAACAGAAGATTGGGTCTTGGGACAGAGTGGAGGGATTTTATGGAAGAAAGAATATTTGCGGCTCAGGGGCCCAGGTCTGTGAACCTGAATGTACAGAATGTCTCAATATTTCATATTTCATTCTGTACTTCACAATATTTCCTTTTCATTTTTTTCAAAAATGTGATTTGCCGTGAATATTTCAAGTAACATGCTTTTTAAAAGCTTGTTTGTTGACAATTTCCCACATAAATAAAATTTTCTGATAATTCTCTTTTTGCCATTTCAATCTTGTCAAGTCCTCCCTCCCAAACAAGTCCCTTTCACAGTATCATTTATTTTAATTTTATTTGTGGCTCTATGAGTTTGAGTTTAATCAGGGCTACATGTGTGCTCTTAGCTTTGGAACTAACGATTGGGCCCTAATGTTTTCATAAGCAGAATGAATAAGGCTGGCCAAAGTTCTTCCTAGCTCCAACCCATCAGTGGCCCTTAGGTTAGAATCGAAGTGTAAAATCCCATGAGTGAAGTCCTCTTCCATAATCTTCAGAAGACAGGAAATGGCTACTTTATGTCCAGTATAAGCAAACATGCTTGGTGTGAATGAGTATCCAGAAAACCCGACAATTTTAAAACACATCATATAAGAAAGAGAAAATCCAGTCAAATGGGTCCAGGACCTGAAGAGAGACAATTGACCACACACACACACACACACACACACACACACACACACACACACTCATGTAAATACACACACAATCACACAGAGCAAAAGAGTGAGAAAGCAAGAGCGCGAGAGAGAGACAGAGAGAGAAGGACAGAGACAGAGACACACAGAGAGATATTGAATACATGTACAATTGTGTTGCCCAGAGACATCTTTTGTTGGGATTTACATATTTGTATAGCAACTCTGGAAAGCGGTGTGGAGAATTCTTAGTTTTCTGAAGGTAAATATATACTGTGTGATTCAGATATATAGTTCCTTGAAATATGCTTAGATGACTTGATATTCTATTTCATAGATAATTTCTTATCCATGTTCATTGCTACTCTATTTACAACAAAAATATTCCACAGCTGTCTAATGGATAATGAAATAGTGATACTTATACACTATGTGATAATATTCCAAGGTAAAGGAAAATGAATTCATGACATTTGCAGGTAAATGACATGCACTACAAAAGATCCTACTGGGTGAGGTGACCCAGATCTAAAAAGACAAATGCGGCATGTTAGGTCTCTTCTGTTATTCTGAGCTCCAAATCTTCAGATAAAAGTTAGGACTCAAATGTGACCATTCAAACTCATATGCATGTAACAACATTTAGTGAAGAAAGAGTCTACAAAATTGAAATAGATGAAGGAGCTACATATTAGAGAGTTTAGAGGGAAGAAAGGGGAGTGCAGAATGATGTTATTATGGAATAATCTCAAAAACTGAAAAAATAGAGACAATAACAGGATATAATCTAAAGAAAGTGTCATAAATTACAGACTAACTCTTTGTAGTGGTGTAGTCAGAAACTGTGGGTTGTCAAACAAAATTACCAAAGTGCTAACTGTAGGTGATTCGATGTGTTAGAGAGGGAGGCCCCAGAGGAGAAACAAGAACTGCAGAGTCCTGATATTCTTCTTGGGGGTTCCTAGAAATGGATGACAAAATCCTATGGCTAAGCACAACAAAGACCTTGGTTTTGATGTGTAAAGAAGTCAACTGGGTGGGGAGGGTCATCGCTTTAGGAAATGTAAAGCATTATTTTCAGCTTGAATGTAGAGTCCCTTTGCACAATTATAAAATTTCTCTGAGGACATTATAGGCTGATTCACTTGATTTTGTTCATTTTAATCAGTGATACTTTTCTTTATTACCAGTGGATATCTATCAGCATTTTTCCTATTATTCACACAGTTAAGCTTTGATGATAGCTCTTGTAGCTCTGTACCATGGTAGCTGAAATTAATATACTGGAAGGCTAGAGTAGTCAATGTATGGAAAGACTTAAAAGTAGCACAAGACATACCAACATCCTCATAAGAAATCCCCCAAATGTTTTAAAATCTTGTCTTCTAAGAGTGTGGTTACTCTGGCTCATGTATCCCAGGCCACAGTTTAAATTCAGTTAACTGCACAGTATTATGCTTAGATTCAGGATGTATTTTAAAATGCATGTCATGTTGGGTAAATAAATCATATAAGACATATATATATACACATTGTGACCTTTACCCACCAGTATAGTTCTGGAGGCAAAGCCATTCCTTAATGTTCTCACAGGGATAGCCCTTTCTTTCTGACAGGATGTTCAATTAATCATCCCAACATAACCTGACCTTAAGGCTAGTCTTCTTAGTTTAGGGATATGATATAATACACCATTCAGCAGGGCCAAAGAGGAAATACCAGACGGATGTAGGTTGCTGTGGTGCAGAATCATTGGTTGATTCCATGAAACTCCCTCTAACCAGCTGTATAAAAATCTTTGTCAGTTCAGTTCCTTCACATCCACTGAACTTCTTTGAGCTTCTGCAGAAGACCAAAGACAGGTACCACCATGGTAAAGTTTCTGCTGCTGGCTTTGGCATTTGGATTGGCTCAGGCTCATGCGGAGGTAAATTCATTTGGTCTGTGCCTATGTCTGAGTTTCCTCAATAGCATATTTCTGTGGATGTGATGTGTCATTCAGTTAGTCCTTGCAAGTCTGTATTCATGAAATAAGCTTTCTGACCTTCACTGAGATATGCTTTTCCAATCATATTTCTCTAGGATGAAACAAATGAAATAAGCAAACAATAGGTTTAATTTGCAGAGCATAAGAGGCTAAAACATGAGCAGTTCGACAAAGTCTCAAGTCCAAAATGCTGTGTTAATCAAGTCATCATACTACCCTGTGTTATTCTACAGCTATAGATACACAATCTTGAACTAATAAATAAAATATTATTGATTGGTAGTTTTCGTTATTTAACATATTTCGAAGGACTGGGATCAGAGATGAGAATACCAAATCATACTTTAATGACCTGTTTTATTTTTCTCCCTTTTTTTGCCTTTTTGTTTTTTCAGGTTGATGGAGAATGGGAAACAGTTGCCATCGCTGCTGACAATGTTGACAAGATAGAAGTGGAAAGACCTCTGAGAATCTACCTTCGTGAACTTACTTGTAATGAGGAATGTAGTGAAATGGGAGTCACATTTTATGTCAAGTAAGTAAATTGTCAACCATGTAACCTGAGCAGACTATTATGTTTCTCAGCCTTTATGTTGTTTAATTTATAGGGGAATTTTTTTCTTCTGGTCACGAAATCACATCTTTAGCAATGTGATTATATCATTCCATGATGGGGTATCTCTGGACACCACACAGAGATTAGATACTGTCTCCAATTCCATGAGTGTTTATTTAGAAATCCTTGTGGCTGAAGGATTGTGGTTGAATTTTATTCTCTAATATTCGATGTTGGAGATTCTAAGGTTCTCATATGTGAGCATTTAGGTCAAAACCATGCATGTTATCTTATCCAATCAATGATGTCATAAAAGTCCTCCACAGCCGGGCGGTGGTGGAGCACGCCTTTAATCCCAGCACTTGGGAGGCAGAGGCAGGCGGATCTTTGTGAGTTCGAGGCTAGCTTGGTCTCCAAAGTCAGTTCCAGGAGAGGCACAAAGCTACACAGAGAAACCCTGTCTCAAAAAACCAGAAAAAAAAAAGAAAAAAAAAAAAAAAAAGAAGGCAGCATCCTTAGCCGGGTGTGGTGGCACACGCCTTTAATCCCAGCACTCGGGAGGCAGTGCCAGGTGGATCTCTGTGAGTTCGAGGCCAGCCTGGGCTACCAAGTGAGCTCCAGGAAAGGCGCAAAGCTACACAGAGAAACCCTGTCTCGAAAAAAACAAACAAACAAAAAAAGTCCTCCACAAACAGGACAGATAAATCTACCTTATGAATCCCTTTCTCTGAAGCTTTAGGTTTTAAGACTCTCTCTCTGGCATTTGGATGACTATGTTTAATGAAACACTACATAACGCCATTAGGACTAAAATGCTTAGAACCATTTCTGTCTTGTAGCCACAATTTAATGTTTCAGGATACAAATAAAAGCACTTAAAACATGCATTAAACTTGTGTTCCTAATATTGTTGGAATAGAACAAGAGAATTAGCATAATGAAAATCATACTCAGTGAATAGCATAGTTTTGATAAGGAAGCCATCAGAGCCGATAGAGAGCAATTGCCTTAATGGGCACCAATAAAGCCAGTCATCTGTATGATTACAAACTCTAAACAAGAATTAGGAACAGTAAGGTAAGTCCTAATTCTGCACACTGTTCATAGATACTATGACTCTCTGAAGTTCATTATAACATTTGAAGATCTTTAATAGGAATTTAAAAGTTATAAAGAATAAACCATGGATTCTCTGTTTGAATTTTAGTATGAATGGCCAATGCTCAAAGACCACAGTCACTGGCTATAAGCAAGCAGATGGCTCCTACAGAACCCAATGTAAGTACAGGATCTAGGAGTTTCCTTTATGAACAAAAGCAATGTGAGTGTGCACATTCAAGCTAATACTTCAGCCACACATAGGGACATGAATCTAGAAAAATTTTGGCTTCTCAGAAAGTTATCAATCCTTCCAATGAACTGAGATACACTACAAAGTCAGAGTACATTGTAAGTCATCTGAAATTTACATGGAGAAGAACACTATTACCTAAAAATGCAAATAATTCTAACAAGATATCTTCAAATAGTTTTTCTGCATGAAAATTTATTTCTAGTTGATATTCAGTGTTTTTTCTTTCATACAGTGTCTCAGTTTGCTATCAGACAGACCTGTCACTCACTAATAGGCCTCAATGTCCTCAAGCATCTCCTTAAACTTCATGCCTTAGGTTCTCAAGTACTTATATTGAAGACATGATGTGTCATCTTTGATTCATAAATAATTTAAATTAACAGTGCTTTTTCAATGTTTCCTTTTCTCACATTTTGGACAGATCACAACATTTATGTTATTGGATGATAAACTTCAATTTTTAAAAGCAGTTAGAAGGAAATCTATTTAAGAATTTCAGACTGACTCCTTCAATTTTTTAAAAATTGCTAAAGTAATAGCAATTCCATTCCACTGAATTATACACACTTGACTTTTGATTTTTATCTTAAGTGAACAGAGGACACATTCATCTGGCAAGTCTAATGTTTTCCTAACTTAACATGGATATTAAAATGTAGTCCTGTAATAGAAAATGACCAGATCCTAACTCCTTCAATTATCTCATGAACCACTTTTACCATTTAATAAGTGTCAGTAAGTAGAAATACCATATAAACACACACACACACACACACACACACACACACACACACACACACGAGAGAGAGAGAGAGAGAGAGAGAGAGAGAGAGAGAGAGAGAGAGAGAGAGAGAGAGAGAGAATCAGACTGACAGACAGGCATACCTACACAGAAACACAGACACATACAATATGTATGTCTGGTATACTCAAAATGTTCATCTTTACATCTTTTGCATCAATAACCTTACAAGATGATAACTTGTGCATATTACTAAGTAGTATCGTCTATTTTTGCACATGTACTCATTTGCTCACCAAGTATTATCATGATGTGACACCAATGTAATACACTTTCAGGAAATTGACAAATGAGCTTTGGGATCTGGTTGAAAGGAAAAGGAATACCCAGTAGACTGTTCACACAAGTCTTGACAAAAAAAAATTCAGAGAAAAGGGAAAGTGTCTGTACTTAAGATCCACTATCAGGTTTGAAGAGCAGAAATGATTGGTCACCATATTATGATGGGATGGATATCCAAAATAAATGACTACAGAAACACATGTGCACACATGTGATATCGAATCAGAGATGATTGCTAGAGTCAAGGTCAATACTAATGTTTAGCAAATAGGTGACATTAAATAAAGTAGAAAAATGACTGACACTGAGTTTTTAAATATTTCCATTTTACAGATGAAGGTGACAACAACTATAAACTTGTGCATTTAACACCAAAGCATGCAGTCTTTACCAGTAAGAATGTGGATAGTGCCGGCACAGAAACAAACTTGATTTTTGTTCTTGGTAAGAATGGTAGGGGATTATCTGAAAATGTAGCAAAAGTATCACTCTGCAAAAGAGGATTCAGGCAGATTCACCCCCAAATACAGTATCATGGAATTTCTGAATTCCTGTTCACCAAATGACAATCCTATTCATGTGTGGACCAACTCTTACATTATATTGTAATTCAAATAGAATGGTCATTGATGACTAGTGACAAGGGGTGAGGCTATTGGAAAATATTGTCTTCATGTTTCCTCACTAGAAAGAGTAGAGGAAATATTGTTTTCCTAAAGTTCAGACCATTATGAGTGTCATTTGATCAAGTGTGTATGAAATTAAAACATGAACTCTCGAGTATAGACTCAGGAGAAATGTGAAGGTTCCATTGAGAGGCATTCATGACTCCCTAGTGTTATGTTTTTAAAAGTGGGTAGGATTTAGATGTGCGAATTCTCTAGAAAAGAGTTTTTATTTTGATGCATCATAGAACACTGGAAAGTATGTCTTACCACCATTTAGAGTTCATTAAATGGAACATGGGGAAATTATTATTGATAGTATTGACCCTCCCAGCATACATGAATTTGGAGAAGTTGAGATTTTCTGTTGCACACCATGTTGGGACACTAAGGATGCAATGTAAATTCTTCAGAATTCTACTGAACATGTCTCTGACATTGTCATTTATGCAATGTAGGAAAAGGTGGGCCTTTAAATGAAGAAGAACATGAAAAACTTGTGAAATTTGCTGAGAATAAGAACATTCCACCAGAAAACATTCGAGATGTTCTGGCTACAGGTAACGTCAATGAAATTTTTTTGGCTATATCATATATATATATATATATATATATATATATATATATATATATGCGTGTGTGTGTATGTTTGTGTATTGATGTATATTAATAAATATATGTATGCATACATATAGAGTTTAAGTAATATGTATGTATGCATGTATGTATTTATGTATATATGTATATATGTATGTATGTATGTATCTATCTATCTATCTACCTATATATCATCTATTTGCTCAGTTAATCCCCTCATTCAGATTGTATCTAGTTATATGCTTTCTTTCAATTGTTATTGAAGAAATAGTCATTGGCGAGCTGTTCTTATATTCTTATGATAACATTTCTGTCTCTCCTTACACCATTCATATTCTTTTACAGATACTTGTCCCAAGTAAAGACCTTCTGTAGGTGAGTAGAAACAGAAGACATGCTTATTCATGTTGATATTTGTATGTATTTGTGCTTATTACATAAAAAAATAGAAGTAAGTATGTGAAAGGAAAACAATGAACTCAAAATTAGACAAAATCAGGACAGAATATTATCTGTCATTTAAAGCTGAAAATCTTAGTGTCAAAAGTGAAGGATAGAATACTTTTATTCATATGAAGGACATTTATCTTATTCAGAATTACTAATACATTCATATTGTGTAATATTGGATCAAGAAAAAGTGTCTTGTCATTTGAAAATTCTTAGTTTATTTATGATTATGGAATATTATTTGCTACAGATATGGTACATGCATGCTGATCTTTTCTATGTATTCTTTGAATCCTCTCAATCTCAACTTTCATGTGAGGCCACAGAATGTCATTATTTCCTGTACACAGTGCTCTAATGGAATCCAAAGTTTAAAGTACTTGTGGTTTCCAGGAAAGAAACTGTTTGTGTATAATCCCTTTTCTATAGTCTATATTGTTATATTTAATTTTGTGTTCATGCACTCTCTAGGATGAAATCTTTCCTGCCCTTTCAACTATGTTTTCATATTTGCTTTCATGTTTGCACAGAGGACAACCGGATGACAATTATGGTCATATCCTCTTGACCACGGAATCAGTATCACATATAAATCACCATTTCTTTCTGAATGAATTGTCCCTTCTCCTGTGAAGTCAGCATACCACATATCCAATTCCTGACTTATCTCTCCTTTCCATTCTCATGATCTATGAGCTGTTCCTACTTTTCTGAATGATTAAATAAAGCATTTCAAGAAGCAATAAAGACCGTGTGAAAATGATCTCATTCAAAAAGCACATAAATATCCACTAATCTAATTAAAATAATCATTCTGGTGTAACAAATGATATCTGTATTACTAAAACCTATTGTAATACTTGGAAATGTCACAATTACTGGAGCCACGGACAAGAACACTGCAGAAGTGAATTTTATGTAGTGCTTCATATTTACTCTTTCAGTTGTAAATTGTGATTTGTGGTTGAGTGGTCCTAACAAACTAAAAGGTTTCATATAACAACCTCTTTGTGTTTACCTTTGAGTTCCACATTATTTAAAAGAGAGGATGAAGTCAGTTTTCAAAAGTACGTCTGAGGAGATTATCTTTTGTTAAATGACTTCAGTAAGCAAATGAATCTGGATATGCTTTACTAGGGTGCACATGAGTCATTCACATTTGAAGAATAGATTAAATTTAGGAGAAGTATATTCCATAGATATGAAGCCCTACAAATATGCATGTAAATATTACAATTTTCTGTTTGTATTACAATGCTTCCTTAGAATGTAGTTAGCTATCAAGATAGAAAAGGCAGATGAAATTTTTTAAAAGGGCTTGGAACAGGGAGAAAGTAAAGATTTTAGACAGTGTTGCTACATCCAGTCTCCTGAAGTGTAAAGATATAACAGATGCAAATTACATTCAATATTTAACAGTAAAAGATATAAATAAGGAACAATAATATATTTTTGTTGAAAAAAAACCCAGTTATTTAACCTTTCTCTGTGTGGTAAGTTAAACAATGTCACTCTAGAAAACATACTTGAGTAATATTCTTTGAAAATTATGTATATTCAATGTACATTTACATAATTTTCATATGGCACCCATAGTGGTAAACATCCTTAAAAGCCTAGTAGAAAAATGAATACATGCCCGTATCAAGGAGATCAACCACAATGACTAAAGATTCGTTATTACAGACGTACAGGCTTGGTTGAACATACAGAATTCTATAAATACCAAATGTCATAAAATGTACTCAAGGCAACAAAAACAGGATTAACTCAATGGTGAAAATAAAGCCTTAGACAGCATATCTCATGCTTTATAAATAGAACTCCCAGAGAGAAGAGTAACAGAGGGAACATATTTCAAAATATTAAAAGCTATCTCTGACAAACTAACTTGCCAACACAATCCTATATGTAGAAATACTACATGGAAACCTACTAAAATCTTGAAGAAGACAGGGTGACCACTATCCCCACTCCTTTACAATATTGTGTTGGAGGTATTACACTGAGCAATACAGGAAGAGAAGGAAATTGAAAGCACACATCTATGAAAAAGATGAACTTACATTATCCTCAACTTCAGGTGACACACTATTATACCTAAGATATAGGCAAATTGTACCAGAACACAAGTAGTAGAATAAACAATTTAAACAACATGACAAGGAGAGAATAAGTTTACAATAATCAACACCCTTTCTGTACTCCAACAACAAAGCCACCTTAGGAAGACGTTATGGACAGAATCCCATTTAAAATAGCATCTTTCTTTAAAAGAAAATATCTTGGGTGCTACATAACCAAGAAGAAGAAGAAAGTAAAATTCCAATCTCAGGAGAAAGGGTTTGAGAAAAATCCTACTCAATGAAAAGGCATTTAATAATCACAGAATGGTAGAATTTATATTGGAGAAATGATCATCCAGAAAAAAATTTACAGATACAATGCAATGCCAAATTAAAAAAAGAAAACAAAAAACATAACATTCTTCACACAAATAAGAAAGAATACACATCCTAATTTTCATATGGAACCAGAAATGACTCTAGATTTTATGATGAATTCTGAGGTAAATGATGAATACAGGAGGAATTATTATTGCTGTCTTTAAGATATCTTATAGAGCTAGAATGTTAAAAAAAAAAAACCTAGCTAACTACCCTGGACCAATGATGTGATGTACAGTATAAATAACTGCCGCTTTACTAAACAAGCATAGCCCTTAACAACAGCAATGACAACAACAATGATACACACAAAGACATCACAATTTTGTGCTTATACCCATGGAAAAGTGTATTCTTCACCTCTCTTAAATCAAACTTCTGTTTTCAACACACTGAATGATTACAGAAAACCACAACCAATCAGAAGGCAGAGATGTGGAGCCTGGTTCCCATGGAGTATATTAAAAACATCTCCATAACTGAGGTTCAGGGAACATTGTGTAAGAGTGGCCAGAAAGGTAGAAGGAGCCAGAGGGTCAGGGAGTTTGGTATGAGATTCTTTATCCTCGTAATATCAGAAGCTATACCCACAAGGTGTCATCTATATGACTGGCTCAATAGCAGCAGAATAAGGATGACAACAACAATAGGCATGCCAGAGTAGACTGGAGAAACATCATGAGGCCTCAGTCCTAGAGATAAAACTCACAGGCAACTGATGAAAGCCATGATTGGGAGATATAATCTTTCCATTGAGGAGCATATTAATTGGTTATTCAACACCAAATGGTAGGCTTGTAAACACATAAGTAACATTATACATACTGAACAGGTTGTATTTTCCTATGTGGAAAAATCATAGGAATAAACACACACATATGTTTATGTGAGAACAATTCCAGAAAAAGAAGCTATGAATTTGGAAGTGAGCACAAAGGGCATATGGGATGGTTTAGGTGGGAAAAAAGGAAGGGGAAGTGAAGTAAGTCCATGATAATCTCAAAACATTGTCGGAGAGAAAGTTTCAGTCGGATACAGGCACAAAAATAGTCTTAAAGAGCAAGATAATCAAGTAGAAGAGCCAAATACAAGGACTCATTACTATGGCCATGTGGACCTTAGCAAAAGGCAAAGCACCTACACTGGAGAAAAGAAAGCGTCTTCAAGGACCCTGCTGAGAAAACTGGGTATCTACTTGCAGTACAATGAAGTGGGACTCACATTATTAGTTTTCACAAATATTAGATAGAAATGGATCAAAGACCTCAATCTGAATCCTCAAATACTAGAAACCCTAGTATTTCAACATAGGCAGTATCTTACAAGGAACAGGTGTAAGACAGTATTTTCCAGGCAGGATTCCATTTTGTAAGAATAGAGGCCAAAAACTGACAACTGTGACCTCATGAAACTAAAAATCGTCCCCACTGCAATGGGAATAACGAATGGTGTAAATAGATATCAATAGATTGGGAGAGATTAATTGCCATAGATATATCTATCACATTCTTTCTTCTGTTAGTATTGATTCTGACCATCGTGTCAAGAAAGATTGTCACAGAGTGCTTGAGAAAACAGTAGTTAGTAAACAGTTGTATGGTGATATTTTATTTGTACTGAAATGTGATTTTATTTGTATGTTAATGAATAAAGTTGCCTGGGGGGTCAGAGCTAATAGCAAGCCAAAGCAGTAGTCGGGCAGTGGTGATGCACACCTTTAATCCTGATCACATGACAGGCAGATCTCTGTGTGTTCAAGGATACAGCCAGCATGGAGACATACACCTTTAATCTCAATACCAACCATAGAGACCTAGCAGTCTGTATAGACAGGCAGTGACGAGGATGTCATGTGGTTGGGTTTAAAACCAATAAGAAGGAAGAACAGAAAGTCAATAAAAAGACAGACACACAGGAAGTAGGTCTCTTTCTGAGGGGAAGGATGGCAGTGGCAGGAAGTGTAAGAAGGCAGTTTTAAGTCTCAGCTCTTAGCTACTGCTCTGACCTCTTTGGCTTTTAACTCTGCATTAGGCTCTGTGTTTCTTATTTAATAAGACTGTTACATCTACATTTGGCACCCAATGTTGCAAGAATTCATTAAAAACTGCTCGGCTAGGCTTGACTCGGTGGCCTGGCCCAGCTCCCTGCTTGAGCCTAGCTCAGCCTAGGCCCCAGGCCCAACCAACCATAGCTACAAGTGGTTACCTGCAGCTGGTGCTATGAACAACTCAGGCCTGCCAGACCTACCAGTAGGCTGCACTCGACTGTAATTGCAACAGCTACACGCAACTGCAGATAGAGCTGCTTTTGGTCAAAATGCCAATGCACATGTTTGAAGCTTAAAGAGGCTGAAGACCAGGCTAGACTCAGCTCAAGCAGTAACATTTGGCTGAATTTCAGTTTTTAGCCAGAACTTGCATCTTTCTTTCTTTCTTTCTTTCTTTCTTTCTTTCTTTCTTTCTTTCTTTCTTTCTTTCTTTCTTTCTTTCTTTCTCTCTCTCTCTCTCTCTCTCTCTCTCTCTCTCTCTCTCTCTCTCTCTCTCTCTCTCTGGATTCCCACCTCAGATGCTAGGTAGCTTTTTTGAAATTCCCTCAGATTTCCACTGTTCTATGCAGACTTGGCAAGCCAATTAAGATATCAGATATTTTAAAGAAAAAAACTATTGATAAGAGAAAAAAAATTCCATATTAACCAAATGGGTATTATGTGTACATTGTAAGAAAATTGGGCTTTGATAAAATTTTAGGCAGTCTGAAAATAGAACAACTATATGAGAAGATTAATGTTGATGGAATTATGCACATTATTACTTTCCTTATCCTTATTTTACTATGTAAAAGATAGTCAATTTACGTGCCAGGATAAAAGCTTTAGAAAAACCTGTTAAACCTGTTAAAATGAATTGTAGAGAAATTCAGGTACAGACAGAAGAAATTAACAGTGAAGTTGTTTCAGGATTGGATTATAAGGTTACAGAAAGAAAGCCTGTTTTCATACAATCACCTTTAATTCATCCAGTAACCGTACAGCAACTACCTGGTCAAGTGAATGCACAAAATATTTGGACTCCAGTTGAAATGTTAGATTTATGAAGATTTAAGGAGTCAATAGTATCTTATGGCATGCAATCCCCATTTGTAAAGCAAATGTTAAACTCCTGGTCAACATACAATAAGAATATACCACAGGACTGGCAACAGCTGGTAAATGCTGTTCTGGAACCCAGGGCACAGCATCAGTGGCAAATGTGGTTCAAAGAGGAAGCTAATAACATAGAATATCAATGGAGGCATAAAGGTTTACAAATCTCCCAGGATCAGCTTGTTGGAGAAGGCCAATATGCTGCAATACAAACACAATGTTTATATGATATCCAAACCCTAATTCTATGTCAAGTGACAGCCTTGAATGCATGGGACAGAGTTGAGGAACAAGGAAAGAAAACTGAGTCATTTGCAAAGGCTATACAGAGCCCCAAAGAATCCTTCACGGATTTCTTACAAAGACTGACTTTAGCAGTAAAGAGAATGGTCCAGAATTCAGAAGCTAGCAAGATAATAATTGAATCTTTGGCTTTTGAGAATGCAAAAGCACCACAAAATAGAATAATCAGGCCATTAAAGGCAAGATATGAACACTTGGAAGATTGGATTAGAGACATGTTTAATATTGATGCTCATGACCATGATGCTATGTGGATAGGAGAAGCAATTTCAAGAGGTTTGAAGAATGTCAGATGTTTTGGATGTGGAAAGCAAGGACATTTGAAAAGTGACTGTAAACAGGCCATTCCTAGAAACAATATTTCTTCAAGGAACAATGGCAACAGAATGCCCCTTCCTTCTAGAGTATGCAGAAGATGTGGTAAGGGAAAACATTGGACCAATGAATGTAGATCAGCAAGGGACAGGCAAGGTAATACTTTGCCTCGGTCTTTGGGAAACTCCCAGAGGAGCCTCAGGCAGGCCCCCACAGCAAATCCAGTGCAGACCTTTCCTGAAGTCATAGAGGAAACCCCTACTCAGAGCAATTAAATAAACTAATGCTTATTGGAATAAGCCAGGCTGATCAGGGTGATGAAACAGCTGAGACAGAGAGAACAGAAAATTCAGGAGAAAACATAAAGAAAAATTTTTGGCAAACTTCTATAAATGAACAAAGACCAAAATTAACAATAACAATAAATGTTTTTTTTGTTGTTGTCTGGTCTCATAGACACAGGTGCTGACATGGCCATAATTGCACCAGAATTTTGGCATCCAACTTGGCCTCTTCAGGAGGGAAACATTCAGCTGTTAGGAATTGGAACATTATCTCAAGTGAAACAGAGTGCAAGATGGCTCGATTGTATAGGTCAAGAAGGACAGAGAGGAAAATTAAAACCGTATGTGGCTAACATAGCTATGAACCTGTGGGGTCGAGACCTGTTGTAACAATGGAGTACTCAGATTAACATCCCTCCAACCTCAGAAACAAATCATAAACTAGCAAATGTTTCTGAGAGAAATATTAGAAGGTATTATTTTAATGAGTGGTCACCAGCCATCCTTATTATACAAGAACAGGGCAGAACAACTGATGATCTTCCAAAAACACCAACAGCTCTACCTTTAAAATGGTTAACAGACAAGCCCGTATGGGTTCATCAATGACCTTTAACAACAGAGAAACTCCAGGCTTTAGAAGAGCTGGTAGAAGAACAGTTAAATGCTCAGCATATTAAAGAATCAACCAGCCCTTGGAATTCTCCTGTATTTGTTATTAAAAAGAAATCTGATAAATGGAGAATGGTAACAGACGTTAGAGCAATTAACAA
Organism: Peromyscus leucopus; assembly: GCF_004664715.2. Taxonomy (NCBI): domain Eukaryota; kingdom Metazoa; phylum Chordata; class Mammalia; order Rodentia; family Cricetidae; genus Peromyscus; species Peromyscus leucopus. The sequence continues at coordinate 39,905,203 of NC_051083.1, forward strand.
AGTAATTCAGCCAATGGACTTTCTACAATCTGGAATTCCTTTGCCTACTTTGTTACCCAAAGGATGGCCTCTCATAGCTATTGATTTAAAAGACTGTTTCTTCAATGATTTTGTTGAATATATTTTCTGTGCCCTTGAGTTGGTATTCTTCTCCTTCTTCTATCTGTATTATTCTTAGGTTTGGTCTTTTCATGTTGTCTTCTGATTGATACTCTGGTCTAGTTGATGCTTATGGAATTTTTGCCTTAGGGAGAAGCTGTTAGTCCAACTGGCGCTAGTGAGCTCTGCCTCAGGGAGTAGCTGCAGTCTCAGCTTGTGATAGATGGTGGTAGTCTGACATTTCTGCAGGAGGTCTGCCTGCCAACTGGCCTCTTAGTGCTGGCAGGCTCAGTCTTAGGGAACAGTTGCAGTCTGGGAGGGTGGGTGGGATTTGGGGGAGAAGGGACTTGGGTTATGTGGTCTGATGCGGTCTGTCCTGTGTGCAGGAGGTCTGCCTGCCAACTGGCCTGAAACTGGAACTACAATGGGTGGTGGTGTAGGCACACAGGGTTGTGCCCGTGGGCCCAAAGCCTAGGGGTTGTGGTGTTTGGGTATTAGGATAAAGACTCACCTATTAGTCCAGCTGGGTGCTGGCAGGCTCTGTTGTGTTAAATTTCTTTAGAGAAGAGTAGAAAAAAACTTTTAGGAAGACTTATGAAATTTTATAGATGATATACCAATAGGTCATTTTACTCTTTTTTCTTGGGGCATTTTTTTTCTAGATGATTTGTCCTTTTTCTTCAGATATCTCATTTGTCCAGTGTTCTTCAGATTCCTTAGCCTTCATTCTCCCAAAAGAGAAAAACAAAAACCCTTCCCCAAGACTAATTTTGGGGAGTTTCCTTTTTGGCAAGTTATATTTGATTAAATAAAAATACATGTGTTAATGATCTAAGTTACTTTAAAGTGGATGGTCATGCCAGTTGAGGAACTATCACCTCCCTCTAATTAAGAGGACTCTCTTGTTCAAATCGAACCTTTTTCAATTTTGATGGTATCCACAGCTTATCTTATTCTGTAGAAACAAAAGCAAAACCTTGTCTCCAACATAACACATATCCTGGTTTCCATTCTGAGGTCAGCACATTCTTAAAATATATGGGATGATTTAGTTCTGTAGTTTTTTTCTATTATCCAATGTCTCTCTGCAGCTGTTCCTTTCTCATTAGCATTGAGAAAATTCAAAGTTAATAGAACATTATTCAGTCTATTTCTGGGTTTTTTGTTACCCCTTTCTGTTTATTTAGCATATCCTTCAGAGTTCTCTTTGGTCTTTCTATAACTACTTGGCCTGTAGAATTGTGTGGTATACCTGTAATATTGCTTTATATTGTAATAAGCAAAAATCTGTTTCATTTTACCAGAGAAATATGCTGGAGCATTGTCAGTTTTAATTTGTGCAGGTACACCCATGATGGCCATAACTTCTAGCAAATGAGTGATTATAGAATCAGATCAGAATCTTTCAGAACTCAAAGCAGTTGTCCATTGAAATCCTGAATAAGTATCAATGGTACGATGTACATATTTCAATTTTCCAAATTCTGAAAAGTGAAACACATCCAGCTGCCAGATTTTATTCCTCTGAGTACCCTTTGGGCTGCTGGTAATGGCATCTGAATTTAAAAGGAACAAGTAGGACATTTCCTTACTATTTCATTGGCTTGTTGCCAGGTTATGGAAAAATCCCTTTTTAAACCTTTACTATTGACTATTGGTGAAATTATGTAGGCCACTCCACATAGTTAAAAGGGAGGTTATTCTGTGGGGCAACTTACAAGTGAATGTATAGTTTACAGAGTCTGGGAAGGCCGTAGTGTGGTCCGGCATTGTTCTCTGGAGAACTTTGCTCGGTCTACTTCCAATGTCCAGGGTCCAGAAACCAAGAGAGCATGGCATATCGGGATCTTGGGTCTTTAGGGTCCTCTCTTGGCCCTGCCTTATAGGTGTGACAGTTACCAAAGCCTCAATGGGGGTTGGAACTTCCAGATCAAAGCTGGAATGGCTACCCACTACATCTCCCCCTTTTGTCTATATAAGAAGGTTCTAACCTAATACAAAGGAATGGTTATCAAATATTGTCCAGGAGTTATGAGGGATAATGACCTAGATAAGATGGAACTACAATCAATGCAAACAATATCAAGCAAGAAACACATCATAAAATCCAGAGAAGTCTAGAGCTTGGGTAAATGGCATGTTAAAAAGATCATTCCAAAAGGTGTCCTATCCTAAAGAACCTGAACCTAAATCCTAAAGAACCTTAATATGTTCTATCTAAGATATTATATGTATACTAAGTTGTAACTATAACTGCTAGTCTTCAATCCCATAAAAGACCTGAGAAGGAATATAATGGTACTTGAGAAATGGTAGATGGATGCAAGCAACTTTTGGGAATCTTGCAAGAATAGACAGAGACATCTGGCAGCCTGGACAGTCACCTAATGTTTCCTCAGCATTGTTGGTGCATTCAAATTGGTTACAGGCCTAGAGTATCTGACAGACAATTTTCAGAAGCAGGAATTCTGAAAGACCATCTTACCCTGTCATGGCAGAATTCAGAAGTCACTTTTCCTTGTGTCCCGCTTGTCCAGAAGGACAGGACTGGTATTGTCAGCATTTGAGGCAAGGGCAGTTCTTTGCCCATTAAGCCATTTTGTGCCCCAGCAAGGAAAATTTTTCTTTACTTCTTCAAACATTCTTTCTAAAGTATTTGCATTTAAGTCAGCTAGTAAAATATCATCCATATAATGATAAATTATAGATTTAGGAATTTTTTTACGTATCACTTCCAATGGCTGTTGTACAAAATATTGGCACAGGGTTGGGCTATTCATCATTACCTGTGGGAGGACCCTCCATTGATATCTCTTAACCGGTTGAGAATTATTGTAAGTAGGTCCTGTGAAGGCAAATCTTTCTCTGCCTTTTTTTGTAAAGGTATTGAAAACAAACAGTCTTTTATTATTTTTTTTATTTTTTCTTTATTAAGAATTTTTCTACTCACTTCACATACTATCCACAGATCCCCCTTCTTCCCTCTTTCTACCCCCAGCCCTCTTTCCCAAGTCACCCTACATCCCCACATCCCCCAAATCAAGGTCTCCCATGTGGAGTCATCAGAGCCCAGCACACTGAGCCTAGGCAGGTCCAAGCCCCTTCCCACTGCACCAAGGCTGTGGAAGGTGTCACATCACAGGCACTGTTTTCCAGAAGCCTGCCCACAGAACAGGGACAGATCATGATCCCCCTGCCTGGGTGCCCCCTAAACAGTTCAAGCCGAACAACCATCTTCCATATCCAGAGGGCCTAGTTCAGTCCTATGGGGGTTCCACAGCCACCAGTCCACAGTTCATGGGCTTCCACTGGTGTGGCTGATCATCTCTGTATGTCCTCCCATCATGATCTTGAAGTCTGTCCCTCACCTGCAGTATCTTTCCTCTCTCTCATCAATTGGATTCTCAGAGATCAGCCTGGTGTGTGGCCATGGATCTTTGTATCTGCCTCCATCAGTCACTGGAAAAAGGCTCTATGGAGACAGCTAGGTTATTTTCTAGACTGGTCACCAGAGTATACCCGTCCAGGCACCCTCTGGACCACTACTATCATACCAAGGTGGAATCAACCTTGTGTATTCCTGAGAGCCTCCCCAGCACCCTGCCTCTTCCTATTCCCACGAGTCCTCATCTATCATGGTATCTTCCTCCCTGCCCTCCCACTCTGTCTCTGTTCCAGGTTGACCCTCCCATTTCCCTATGTTCTCATCCCCCACTCCTCGCCCTCTTCCACCCCTAACACCCAGTCCGTTCATGTAGATCTCATCCACTTCTCATTCACAGGGTCATCCATGTGTCCCTCCTAGTGTCTTTCCCTGTTAGCTAGCCTCCCTTGAGCTGTGGGTTGCAGTCTGACTACTAATGAACAAATGATAACTGCTACGAGACATTTGATAATGAAAGCTGCTATATTAAACAAACGTAGAAATTAAAAAAAAAACTTTGACCTCAAAATTTAAGTCAAAAGTTAGGTTACTTTGGGAAAGAGTTTCTTCTTTTATTTCCACAGGAAATGAGAGGCTGTGGATTCATTTTGGGTTAAGAAAAACTAGGTTTTATCAAGGAAGAATCCCTGAAAAAATCTCTGATGGGAACTAATGGCCCAGATGATCAAGGTTTCAGTGCGTGATTTCTGTTGCAGTTTCCTCTGAGTTCTGTATCCAGAACAGCTTCAAGGGTGCTAGGTGAGATGATCCAGCTTCACAGAATTCTCCATTCAGGACTTGACCATAATCCTGAATTTTCTCAGAGTCCCCCAAAGATTACCAGTGACCCCAATCATCAAGAAGTAGTCTAGAAAACTACATTCACATTCCCCCCAAATGGGTTATGGATACTTATTATCATTTTAGGGGGGGTTGGTTACATGTTGTTATGGATAATGCTCAGTAAAAAAACTGAACAAACTGAGATTAGATTCAGGGATCTTGTTCTGAAAAGAAAAAGGGGTATATAGAGATGATAGAATAAAAGGGTAGATTATTGAATCTGCTTTAATTCAAAAACAACTATTAATCTTACATACTTTACATTGGTATGGATTTTAGTTTATTGATACAAATTTAAAGTTAATTTTATATCTATATTTCTACACTTGTTTAAGATATTATGTTTATGCAACCCATTTAGAAATGTGATGTATAATTAAGAAATACAGATTAATATTCATATGTAATAGTTAAGCTTATAGTCATGTTAGTTAGGTTTTCTAGGTATACAGATATATATTTCAGATAGACAGGTAATCTTCAAACACTTCAAAGACCTACAGAATATGGCATTTTAAATGTTTTAATAACTTAGACTTTTCATGACAGTGAGACACATCTGTTCCTGGCAGCACCAGTGTACTCCAGAGAGGACGATGGCATCAAAGAAACTCCATATGGAATTTGCTTTCTTTATGGCAAAAGCTAGCCATGTGGGCATAAAAAACCTTGCCCTTGCCTCAATTGCTGACAGTTACTGTTCAAACTGACTAGCAGGACGCAAAAAAGGCAACTGCCGAACTTTGCCAAGACAAATTAAAATAGTCCTTCAAAAATTCCCTGTTTCACAGGGAAGTCTGTCAGATATGCTAGACCTGTTGGATGCTCCAACATTATAGAGGAACTTTGGGTGACTGTCTAGGCAGTCTGATATCCCTGTATTAGGTAACATTTCATTCTTCTAGGGTCTTTGATGGAGTTGAGGACTACTAGATAGTCATAGTTATAATTTTTCTTAGTTATGATAAAGGGGTAAATTAGATATAAAACTTTGGACCCACCAAGATAGGGTGGATAATTAAATGTTTTCTCTGATTTTGTCAAATACAAATAGACAGGATATTGTAACTGTAATTCTTACTCGATAACTGTTTTTTTAAACTTTATTTTATATTTAATTTAATTTTACATATCAACCATAAATTCCCCTGTCCTCCCCCCTCCCGCCCCCACTCCCCCACCTTCCCCCCAGCCCACCCCCCATTCCCATCTCCTCCAGGCAAAGACTCCCCTGGGGATTCAGCTCAACCTGGTAGATTCAGTCCAGGCAGGTCCAGTCCCCTCCTCCCAGGCTGAACAAAGTGTCTCTGCATAAGCCCCAGGTTCCAAACAGCCAGCTCATGCACTGAGGACAGGTCCCAGTCCCACTGCCTGGGTGCCTCCCAAACAGTTCAAGCTGATCAACTGTCTCACTTATCCCGAGGCCTGATCTAGTTGGGGGCTCCTCAGCTATTTGTTCATAGTTCATGTGTTTCCATTTGTTTGGCTATTTGTCACTGTGCTTTTTCCAATCTTGGTCTCAACAATTCTTGCTCACACAGTCCCTCCTCTTTCTTGCCAACTGGACTCTTGGAGCTCCACCTGGGGCCTGGCCATGGATCTTTGCATCCGCTTCCCTCAGTCATTGGATGAGATTTCTAGCATGACAGGGTGTTTGGCCATCCTATCACCAGAGTAGGTCAGTTAGGGCTTTCTCTCGACCATTACCAGTAGTCTATTTTGGAGGTATCTTTGTGGATTTCTGGGGACCTCTCTAGCACTTTGCTTCTTTCTATTCTCATGTGCTCTTCATTTATCATGGTCTTTTATTCCTTGTTCTCCCTCTCTGTTCTTAATCCAGCTGGGATCTTCCACTCCCCTAAGCTCTCTTTCCCTCAACCCTTGCCCTTCATTACTCCCACTCACGTCCAGGTTGTTCATGTAGATCTCATCCATTTCTCTGTCATTGGGCGATCCCCATGTCTTTCTTAGGGTCCTGTTTTCTAGGTAGCCTCCCTGGAGTTGTGAGTAGCAGTCTAGTCATCCTTTGTTTTATATCTAGTATCCTCCTGTGAGTGAGTACATACCATGTTTGTCTTTCTGAGTCTGGGTTACCTCACTCAGCATGATTTTTTTCTAGATCCATCCATTTGCCTGCAAACCTCATGATGTCATTGTTTTTCTCTGCTGAGTAATACTCCCTTGTATATATGTACCACATTTTCTTTATCCATTCTTCAGTTGAAGGGCATCTAGGTTGTTTCCAGGTTCTGGCTATTACAAACAATGCTGATATGAACATAGCTGAGCAAGTGCCCTTGTGGTATGATTGAGCACTCCTTGGGTATATGCCCAAGAGTGGTATAGCTAGGTCTTGGGGGGGGGATTGATTCCTCGATAACTGGTTTTTTTTTGTTGTGTATAACCTTACTATGTTAAAGTTAAAACCTTCCCTTTTAATTAGACAAAGAGGGGAAATATTGTGGAATAATTCTCTTGTACACTGTAAAGATTTGCCACTCAAATTGGTTTAATGAAATGCTGATTGGCCAGTAGTCAGACAGGAAGCATAGGTGCGGTGACTAAACTAAGGATGATGGGAAAGAGGAGGGCAGAGTCAAGAGTCAGCAGCCAGAAGCAGAGGGAGCAGGAGATGAACATGCCATGCTAATAATGGTACTACCATGTGGTAAAGAATAAATAGAAATATGGGTTAACTTAAAATGTGAGAGCTGATTAGTAATAAGCCTGAGCTATCAGCCCAGCATTTATAATTCATATTATGTCTGCATTGGTTATTTGGGACCAGGCAGTTGGGACATGGAAAATGTCCATTTACATGCCTCCCCCACAAGAAGCCATCAGTTATGAAGAGCTACAGTTCTGCATCCTTATCACAACTTTTAAGGGTTCTTTTCAATGGTTTCCTGTGTAGGCTGTTATTTTCTTTTTTATCTGTTAGGGTGGGGTGGGTGTAGGAGTTGTCACAGAAGCCTTCTATCTCTCTCCTTTTCAACTGTGCATTTGCAGTCATTGATATCATTGCAAAAGTAGCTTCCTTGCCCTTTATAGTCATCAGGAACATGGGTCATAGACTTCCATATGGCTTCCAGTGACAGCACAGACCACCGACATCTATGTGGTCTCTGGCATCAGAACATGACACAAACCTCAGCATGGTCTTGGGGTAGCAGTACAGACCACAGACATCAATCCACCCATCTGTTGCAGGACCATTATAGTCCATGATGACAGCACAGACCAATGGCATCCAGTGGTCTCTGGGACAACACAGCCATAGACACCAATATGGTCCCCCATGGATATCAACATGTCTTCAGGTGGCAGTGCAGGCCATTTATACCAACATGGCCCCCTACAGCAGCACATCCCATGCATCAACAGGGCTCCAGGTGGCAGCATGAAACATCCACATCCACATGGCCTTCAATAGTAACATGGGCCACAGACATCAATATTACTTTTGCATAACCTGAGGCAGGTGGGAGAACTGGCTCTGAAATCAGAAGGGTGAGAGCTGCCCCTGCCTGCCACCAACTGCAATACTCTGGAGAGCAGGCCTTGCACCTTGCGTGGGCAGCACAATAGAGCCAGTCCTCTTGATGGAGTTGTGTGTGAGCCATCCCTGAAGCTGTAAGCATGGGAGAGCTGTCCATATAACCTATCTGTCATGTGGCAGCAAGGGCAGGAGATGTGTCATATCCCTCTACCCCTTGCTGCCCATCAACTTCTGAGGCAAGCAGAAGAGCTGGCCCTGTGGTCATAAGAGCAGGGGAGCTAGCCTTGTCCCTCCTCTGCTGCAGCACTCAGGAGAGTGGCCCCTATGCCATGCCTGGGCAACACACTAGAGCTGCCTCTGAAGGTGTCGGTGTGGGAGATCTAACCCTGAGGGTGTGAAAGCAGGAGAACTGGCCCCGCCCCTTGCTCATCACTGCAAAGGGTGAACTCATCAAGTCAAATGTAGGAGAGCCCACTCTGGTGGGAATGACAAGGGAGAGATGGTGGGGTGACCAATCCAGCTACCACCCAGGCCAGAACCAGAGCTATGGTTGACCCACCCCAATATGCAATCCATGATCTGCGGGAGCACACGAAGGGACAAGTTCTGCAGAGCCAAAGCTGCAGGATCTCCATGACACAGGGCAACAACAGGATATCTAAGAGGAGTCATAGTGAGAGTTCAGCATTGATAGTGTAGCAGAAACCAGAGGCTTCAAACTAGACCAATGTTACTCTGCAATGAACAACTTGCAAGTAAAGATACATGGATAAAAGGGTTTACTTTGTGACTAGGTCACACTGCAGTTTCCATGATCAGATTTTTTCTCCATTTTTTTTTCTTTTCCTCTTTCTCTTTTCTCTTAAAGTTTATCTGGGGGGTGGGCTGTAAGGACAGAGAGCAGATAGGCAGGGGCGGGAAATAAATGGGATTAAGATGTGAAAGACACAAATAATAAATAAAAATAAAGTTAAAAATAACTCTGCATAAATCCTGAGATTTCATATATCCCATGTAAATACTGAGGTGTATACCACAGAAAAAACTGCATACATATGGGCATCACATAACGCTGTAAAATATTTGTCTGCTCAAAATTCACCCTAAAATTCAGTAGTTCATAGTTCAAGGATTTCTTTGTCTCCAAAGCTAAAAATTTTACTGTTTATCTTGAGGGAGCAAAACAAGTGGAGGTTAGTATGAAGGCTGATAGGCACAGTGCTTAGAAGCCATCCCTGTTCTTCCTCAAGCTCTGGTGCCAATCTCAAGCACAAATGTTAACTCTGGGATCTTCTGCCATCTTCTGTACACCAATGGTATTGCGCCCACACCACTCCCCACCCACCCATACACCCACCCACACGCATATACATCGATATTTACAAAAAGTATAACAAACCCCAAAACATTGATTTTCAAAAAAATGGAAAGTATGCTGTTATTTTTCTACTCACCCAAGGTACACTTGTCTTTATTTAGGACAAATATCTGCAAAATAGGGGAGAAAACAAGACTGCATGTTCTTTAGACTTTTTCAATAGTTGTAAGGATTCTAACTTCGAAAACCAATTGTGAGTAGTAAACTTGAATCAAATATAATGTTGTTTTTAAACTTTTTACTTCATATAAAGTATCTATGTACGCTTGTTTACCTTTCTCAAACGTATCTGACGTTTTCCTTTGGAATGCGCATCTGGTCACACAACTCTCCAATTTTCTATTGCTCTTCTCCACTCACACTATCTCCTTTTCCTTCATTGTGTGGAAAAAAGAAGAAAAGCACGTGGAATGTTTTTCAGAGTGGGATGCATCCCCCATGCTGTCCTACTGTGTGTCCCACCTTTTCCATTCTCTCCCAGCTCCCACCTCTGTTGTTCATGGGGACTTGAAAAGTACTCAAAATGTGGAACATAATTTCACATTCACAACTGTAGACCTACTAAGTTCACAACTGTGGGTCTACTAAACACATTGGGTGCTCTGCTGTAAATTTGAGCATCCCCACCACAGCCGGGTATTTTATATTCTCCAAAAATAGCAACTTTGGGCTCTAAATTGGCTGCATCTAAGAGTTAGGAGGTTTCAAAATTATTGCTTTTCCTCCCACTTTAACTTATGCCATTAACATCATCCTCATTCCTTTGTAATATAGACCCCCAATGAAATGGAGAGGGTAAATAATGTCAACCTTCCACAAACAAGATGATGAAAAAAATTTAAAAAATCTCCCCTTTCACATTTAACAAACCCAAGTTCAATACTCATTTTCTTTGAAAGCATCTGAATTCAAATTTTTACTCTTGAATTATGAGGTAATGTAAGCCATCTATTAATGAGTGAACCTTGATAATTTGATGGGGCATCTTATTTTCTTAGATCACCAGATTGTATGTGTCCAATTAATGAAACCCTTCTAATGGCAGCTCCTGGTGGATATAAATCTTTATTTTTCATAAAATCCCTTTCTGCATTCTTGACTCAGTGAAGGGGAATGAACCTCTATGTGGACACATCTATGAATCAATTCATTTTATGTAAATAATGTGTACACATATGTTTCTCTTTTTAATTAAAAACAGACATGATATAACTATGTGCTATATAAGACTCATGAGGATCTGTGCCAGAGTCCAGCTCCGGATGAGGGCAGGGTCTTAAGATGGGTAGATGCAAGAGCAGAGACGGGAGGAATCAGACATGGGACACTTCTTAGTTGCATTTTGGGAGAGATGGACAGAGAGGAAGCACGTCTTTGTGTGAGTTGATCTACCCTGACTGGAGCCATCCCTGGTGGGACAGGTTCCAGCAGAGAACTTAAGGAGTTGATGAGGGAAGGAAGTGAGCCAGGCCATGGTAGTTGGGAGAATCTTGCAGCCTGACTGACTATCTGCCAGAGTGTTTCTTTATTTATACAGAATTTAGTTAGCAGGGATACATTCATGATGTTCCAAAACATAGATCATATCATTTTTGTTTACTTCCTTTTGCTCATCTTTTAGTTATCATTAATAAACTATGACATAATAGTTTGTTATCATTTCTAATCATTTTCATCAAGTTTTGACATCATTAATAAACAGAGTTATAATTTTTACGCATTAACCTCAAAACCCAATTTTTAAGAGTTTAGAGGTATATGAAAGCCTGTTCTCAGGCTGGTAGCTTTGGTTGCTTCAAAGAGACTAGACCAAAACAAAATCTTCAAGCTACCCTGGGCATTTTGTCATGTCCTAAGCAGTACAATGTTAACTCTTTTTTTTTATACTCAAATTCTTTAATGTGTTCCTATTGCACAAACATATCCTTAAACAATACATAAATCAAATACCGGCTATATTCCCAGGAATTCTTTCTAAGACATTGAATTTGGAATTATATATTAATTTCACCAGACACAAAAATATCATTTTTCCTTTAGAAGTGTTCTACCATTTAAAACTGTGAAAAATTCATAGCCTATGACATATAAAATTACATAGTGAACAGCATTTCACTTATAGTCTAAAGTTGACAAAACCCAGTTGTAAAATATTCATCAAAATCCTCCATCCAATATTGTTTAAAAACTCTGAGTTTGTCTCCAAAATTTTTTCTTTTTTTTATTTTACAACACCATTCAGTTCAACATAATAGCCACAGATTCCCCTGTTCTCCCCCTCTCGCCCCCCTCCCCCTCCCCCAGCCCACCCCCATTCCCACCTCCTCCAGATCAAGGTCTCCCCGAGGACCAGGATCGACCTGGTAGACTCAGTCCAGCCAGGTCCAATCCCCCCCTCCCAGACCGAGCCAAGTGTCCCTGCATAAGTCCCAGGATTCAAACAGCCAACTCATGTAACTAGCCCAGGACCCGGCACCACCGAACAGCTGCCTCCCAAACAGATCAAGCCAAATGACTGTCTCACCCGTTCAGGGGGCCTGATCCAGTTGGGAGCCCCTCAGCCTTTGGTTCATAGATCCTGTACTTCCATTCATTTGGTTATTTGTCCCTGTGCTTTATCCAACCTTGGCTTCAACAATTCTCGCTCATATAAACCCTCTTCTTTCTCACTAATTAGACTCCCAGTGCTCCACCAGGGGCCCAGCTGTGGATGTCTGCATCCAGATTCCTCAGTCCTTGGATGGGGTTTATGGCACAACTATCAGGGTGTCTGGCCATCCCATCACCAGAGTAGGTCAGTTCCTGCCGTCTCTCGACCATTGCCAACAGTCTTTTGTGGGGGTATCTTTGTGGATCTCCGTGGGCCTCCTTAGCTCTCTGCTTCCTCCCCTTCTCATGTGGTCTTCATTTACCATGGTCTCCTATTTTTTGTTCTCCCTCTCTTTTCTTGATCCAGCTAGGATCTCCCAATCTCTTTCCCTCGACCGTCGCTCTTCATTGTTCCCACTCATGACCAGGCTGTTCATGTAGATCTCATCCATTTCTCCGTGTCTTTTTTGGGGTCCCGTTTTCCAGGTAGCCTCACTGGTGATGTGAGTAGCAGTCCAGTCATCCTTGTTCCACATCTAGCATCTTCCTATGAGTGAGTACATACCATATTTGTCTTTCTGAGTCTGGGTTACCTCACTCAGGATAATTTTTTCTAGATCCATCCATTTGCCTGCAAACTGTATGATGTCATTGTTTTTCTCTGCTGAGTAGTATTCCATTGTGTATATGTGCCACAATTTATTTATCCATTCTTCAATTGAAGGGCATCTAGGTTGTTTCCAGGTTTTGGCTATTACAAACAATGCTGATATGAACATAGCTGAGCAAGTGCTCTTGTGGTATGACTGAGTATTTCTTGGGTATATGCCCAGGAGTGGTATAGCTGGATCTTGGGGGAGATTGATTCCCAATTTTCTAAGAAATCGCCATATTGATTTCCAAAGTGGTTGTACAAGCTGGCATTCCCACCACTAGTGGAGGAGAGTTCCCCTAGTTCCACATCCTCTCCAGCATAAAGTATCTTCAGTGTTTTTGATCTGAGCCACTCTGACAGGCGTAAGGTGGTATCTCAGAGTTGTTTTGATTAGCATTTCCCTGATGATTAGGGATGTTGAGCAATTCCTTAAATGTCTTTCAGCCATTTGGGTTTCCTCTGTTGAGAATTCTCTGTTTAATTCTAAAGCCCATTTCTCAATTGGACTGTTGGTCGTTTTGATGTCTAATTTCTTGAGTTCCTTATATATTCTGGATATCAGTCCTCTGTCACCTGTGGGGTTGGTGAAGACCTTTTCCCATTCTGTAGGCTGTCGCTTTGCCTTGTTGACTGTATCCTTTGCTCTACAAAAGCTTCTCAGTTTCAAGAGGTCCCATTGATTGATTGTTTGTCTCAGTGTCTGTGCTACTGGTGTTATATTTAGGAAGTGATCTCCTATCTCAATGTGTTCAAGACTACTTCCTACTTTCTCTTCTAGCAGGTTCAGAGTAGCTGGATTTATGTTGAGGTCTTTGATCCACTTGGACTTAAGTTTTGTGCATGGTGACAGATATGGATCTATTTGCAGCCTTCTACACGTTGATATCCAGTTATGCCAGCACCATTTGTTGAAGATGCTTTCTTTTTTCCATTGTACACTTCTGGCTTCTTTGTCAAAAATTATATGTCCATAGGTGTGTGGGTTAATGTCAGGGTCTTCAGTTCGATTCCATTGGTCCACATGTCGTTTTTTATGCCAATACCAAGCTGTTTTTATAACTGTAGCTCTATAGTAGAGCTTGAAGTCAGGGATTGTGATGCCTCCACAAGTTGTTTTATTGTACAGGTTTCTTTTAGCTATCCTGGGTTTTTTGTTTTTCCATATGAAGTTGAGTATTATTCTTTCCAGGTCTGTGAAGAATTGTGTTGGTATTTTGATGGGGATTGCATTGAATCTGTAAATTGCTTTTGGTAAGATTGCCATTTTTACTATGTTGGTCCTGCCTATCCATGAGCATGGGAGATCTTTCCATTTTCTGACATCTTCTTCAATTTCTTTTTTCAGGGACTTAAAGCCCTTGTCATATAGGTCCTTCACTTGTTTGGTTAGTGTTACCCCAAGGTATTTTATGTCATTTGTGGCTATTGTAAAGGGTGATGTATCTCTAATTGCCTTCTCAGCTTCTTTGTCCATTGTATATAGGAGGGCTACTGATTTTTTTGAGTTGATCTTGTATCCTGCTATGTTGCTGAAGGTGTTTATAAGCTTTATCAATTCCTGGGTGGAATCTTTGGGGTCACTCAAGTATACTATCATGTCATCTGCAAATAGGGAAAGCTTGACTTCTTCCTTTCCAATTTGTATCCCCTTGAACTCCTTATGTTTTCTTATTGCTCTGGCTAGAACTTCAAGTACTATATTGAATAAGTATGGGGAGAGTGGACAGCCTTGCCTCGATCCTGATTTTAGTGGAATTGCTTTGAGTTTCTCTCCATTTAATTTGATGTTGGCTGTTGGTTTGCTATATATTGCCTTTATTATGTTTAGGTATGTTCCCTGTATTCCTGATCGCTCCAAGACTTTTATCATGAAGGGGTGTTGGATTTTGTCAAATGCCTTTTCTGCATCTAGTGAGATGATCATGTGGTTTTTTTCTTTGAGTTTGTTTATATGGTGTATTACATTGATGGATTTTCGTATGTTGAACCACCCTTGCATCCCTGGGATGAAGCCTACTTGATCATGGTGGATAATTGTTCTGATGTGTTCTTGGAGTCTGTTTGCCAGTATTTTATTGAGTATTTTTGCATCAATGTTCATGAGGGAGATGGATCTGTAGTTCTCTTTCTTTGTTGCACCCTTGTTTGGTTTAGGAATCAGGGTAATTGTAGCCTCATAGAAGGAGTTTGGTAATGTTCCTTCTGTTTCTATTATGTGGAACAATTTAGAGAGTATTGGTATTAACTCTTCTTTGACGATCTGGTAGAATTCTGCACTGAAACCATCTGGTCCTGGCCTTTTTTTGGTTGGGAGACTTTTAATGACTGTTTCTATTTCCTTAGGGGTTATTGGACTATTTAAATAGTTTATCTGGTCTTGATTTAACTTAGGTATGTGGTACCTATCCAGAAAAATGTCCATTTCTTTTAGGTTTTCCAGTGTTCTGGAGTAGAGGTTTTTGAAATATGACCTTATAATTCTCTGGATTTCCTCAATGTCTGTTGTTATGTCCCCCTTTTCATTTCTGATTTTGTTCATTTGGATTCTCTCTCTCTGTCTTTTGGTTAGTTTGGATAAGGGCTTGTCTATCTTGTTGATTTTCTCAAAGAACCAACTCTTTGTTTCATTATTTTTTTGTATTATTTTCTTAGTTTCTAATTTATTAATTTCACCTCTCACTTTGATAATTTCCTGGCATCTATTCTTCCTGGGAGACTTTGTTTCTTCTTGTTCTAGAGCTTTCAGATGTGCTGTTAAGTCACTAGTGTGGGGTTTCTCCAACTTCTTTATGTGGGCATTTAGTGCTATGAATTTCCCTCTTAGCACTGCTTTCATAGTGTCCCATAAGTTTGGGTATGTGGTGTCTTCATTTTCATTGATCTCTAGGAAGTCTTTAATTTCTTTCTTTATTTCTTCCTTAACCCATTGGTGATTCAGTTGAGCATTATTCAGTTTCCATGAGATTGTATGTTTTCTGTAGTTTTTGTTGTTGTTGAAATCTAACTTTAAACCATGGTGGTCTGATAGAACACAGGAGGTTATTCTAAATGTTTTGTATCTGTTGAGATTTGCTTTGTGGCCAAGTATGTGGTCAATTATAGAGAAAGTTCCATGGGGTGCTGAGAAGAAGATATATTCATTCTTTTTAGGATGGAATGTTCTGTAGATATCTATTAGGTCCAATTGGGTCATGACATCAGTTAAGTCCTTTATTTCTCTGTTAAGTTTCGATTTGGGAGATCTGTCCAGTGGTGAAAGTGGGGTGTTGAGATCTTACTCTATTAATTTGTGGGGTTTTATATGTGGTTTAAGCTTTAGTAATGTTTCTCTTACATATGTGGTTGCCCTTGTGTTTGGGGCATAAATGTTCAGAATTGAAACTTCATCTTGGTGGATCTTTCCTGTGATGAGGATGTAATGTCCTTCTTGATCTCTTTTGATTGATTTTAGTTTGAAGTCTATTTTGTTGGATATCAGGATGGCTACCCCTGCTTGTTTCTTAAGACCATTTGATTGGAAAGTCTTTTCCCAGCCTTTTATTCTTAGGTAGTGTCTGTCTTTGAATTTGAGATGTGTTTCTTGTATGCAGCAGAAAGTTGGGTCCTGCTTTCATATCCATTCTGTAAGTGTATGTCTTTTTATAGGTGAATTAAGTCCATTGATATTAAGGGATATTAATGACCAGTGATTCTTCATCCCTGTTATTTTTGGTGGTAGTGTGTGTGTACTTCTCTTCTTTGGGGTTTACTGTTGTGGCTTTATCTATTGCCTGTGTTTTCGAGTGTGTATCTGACTTCCTTAGGTTGGAATTTTCCTTCTAGTGCTTTCTGTAGGGCTGGGTTTGTGGATAGGTATTGTTTAAATCTGGCTTTGTCTTCGAATGTCTTGTTCCTTCCGTCTATGATGATTGAAAGTTTTGCTGGGTATATTAGTCTGGGCTGACATCCATGGTCTCTTAGTGTCTGCATTACATCTGTCCAGGTCCTTCTGGCTTTCAAAGTCTCCATTGAGAAGTCGGGTGTTATTCTGATGGATTTACAGTTATAGGTCACTTGGCCTTTTTCCTTGGCTGCTCTTAATATTCTTTCTTTATTCTGTACATTTAGTTGTTTAATTGTTATGTGTTGAGGGGACTTTTTTGGGGGGTCTAGTCTGTTTGGTGTTCTATAGGCTTCTTGTATCTTCATAGGCATTTCCTTCTTTAAGTTGGAAAAGTTTTCTTCTATAATTTTGTTGAATATATTTTCTGTGCCTTTGAGTTGGTATTCTTCACCTTCTTCTATCCCTATAATTCGTAGGTTTGGTCTTTTCATGGTGTCCCAAATTTCTTGGACATTTTGGTTCATGACTTTGTTGGCTTTAGTGTTTCCTTCGACTGATGAAACTATTTCTTCTACTGTATCTTCAATGCCAAACATCCTCTCTTCCATCTTTTGCATTCTGTTGGTTATACTTGCATCTGAAGTTCCCGATCTTTTACTCAGGTTTTCTATTTTCAGCATTCCCTCTGTTTGTGTCTTCTTTATTTTTTCAATTTCCCTTTTCAGTTCTTGGACTGTTTCCTTTGTTTGTTTCATTGCTTTTTCATGATTTTCTTTCAGTACTTTATTGTTTTCTTGCAGGACTTTATTGTTTTCTTCCAGGACTTTATTGTTTTCTTCTAATTTGTTTGCCCTTTCCTCTAGTTGTTTACAGCATTCTTCCAATTTTCTTGTCTTTTCCTCTACACAAGCCTCTACCTTCTTCATGAAGTTACTCATAAGACTTCTTTCTTCTGCTTCTTCCAATTTTTGGTGTTCAGGTCTAGATGTTGGAGGTGGGCTAGGTTCTGGTGATGCTGTATTGCTCTTCATTTTGTTGTATGTACTTCTGCCTTGACGTCTGCCCATCTCCTTGTGGTTCCTTCTTGGTCTTATCAGTGTACTTGTTTCAGAAAGAGCTGACAGATTCAGGAAGTCTCTCTCTCTTGTCCAAAAGGGAGTTCTCTTGTCCAACTCTGGTCCAGAAGGGAAGTCAGGGGCAGGATGGGAGCTGGTCGCTGGTCTCTAAGTTTCAGGAAGTGGCTGGGGTCTTGGGCAGATGGGCGTGGGGGCAGGGCGCGGAGATTGCAGGGGTTGCCGGGGCTTGGAGAAGGGGATCCCTCCCGGTGGGGCTAGAAGGGGACCTGCCCGGTGGCCAGAACCTGTGGCCAAGTTGGACAGGTCTTCCCGGAGTGGCTGGTGCCCAGGGATGGGGTCGGGTTTGGACCCGGATACTCACCTCTGCATTGTTAACTCTTAATGGTCAGAGTATCCAAGAAAAATTCTCAGGCCAAAGATGCTGCAGTTGTTATTCAAATACTGGCATAATACAATGTTTATGTCTTTATAGAATTTGTCTATATGTCTAATCCTGGCATTCTGTTGTTCCTTGGTCATATGACATTTCTGTGACTCTGCATGTTCTAACTTTTCTAAGAAAATGAGGTCCTGACATCTCATACTTTTTATCATCTTTCCACTCCATACTTTGCTCATCAATATGTCTCTGGGTAGGGTAGATTTGTGTGCCATATAATTGAGTGTACAGTGGGAAGAGGCTTGTAATCTGAACTGTGGCCAACTCCTCTAGCCCACTGAATCTTGTTGACCTTTTTAAGTTTACTTTGTTTTGATTGTCTTGTTCCTGAGTAAGTATAGGGCTAGGTATTTCAAGAATGTCTCATAGCCTTATGAAGAGACCTCTGGCTTCTTTATGTGTGTCACAGTCTCCAAGGCATAAGGAAGACCCTCATGTAGATAAGGATATCTCCCTAGATGTGGGGAGAATAGTGTGTTCAGGACTGTCCATGGGGAGCTTAGAAACAGCATTCCTGGGAGAAGGCATAACTGAGTCATAAGAAATTTTCCATCAATCCAATATCCTAAAATTATACAATATAAAAGTCCCTCAATACACAACAGGTGGAGATGATAGCCAAAGGTGGCATGGCAGCCATCATGTGGCTCAGGTTTGCTGGATCTTTGTCAAGCAGCTATGCTGGCTTTACGACTTCTGTGGTTACCATCAGATATGGCTGAGCCAGATCTAGAAAGACTGCCCAGTGGTTAAGAACCCTGGCTGTTCTTCAGAGGACCTGGGCTCGATTCCCAGCACCGACATGGTGACTCACAACCATCTGTAACTCCTGTTCCAGGGAATCCGATACCCTTTCCTGGTCTCTGTGGGCATCAGAAACAAATGTGGTGTGCAGACATATATCTAGGTGCAATAAAATAATAATGATAACAGTAATAATAATAAAAGTCCTGATACTTACCAACCAAAATTAACACACATATCAAGGTCTCATCAGCATCTAAATAGTAATTATAAGTGATCATGATTGCACTTGATACATAGAGAATCCTAAACTGATGTTGACCTGCATCGATGGTGTGAAAATGGGTCAGAATTCAAACATTTTAACACTATTTCACTTCATTTGACCAGGCTCAATTCAAGGACCACACAATTATTTGTCCTTTCTTCATTAGTGCCACTGATTCATGAACAATACCCTTAAAATATTAGAATCAGCTAGACAGTCACATTTATGTCAAAAATACTTTTCAGGCTGAGATGAGAATAATATATTGTACATTTTCTCCACAAAACAAATTTTAACTAATCATCTGGCCATTCCATTCTATAAGACTGATGATTGCAAATTATTGCCAACCATTACAAAATTATTACAAATGAAAAACTATACACTTTTGTTCTCATTGGAATTGAAATTGAAATTAAGTACACTTTGGTATGAATATTTTAATCAGTTGTTTTAATCACTGCCATTCTCACCTTTAGGACTTCAGCTAACCAGAATACACTCACTAAATCCTTTATTAAATGTCTTTCTACAATCAGAATATGCTCATTAAACTCTGTTATTAAATGTCTTTTTAAACACTTGAATATTTTATCCCTTTGAAAGATTGATTTTATTTTCATTTATGTGTACATGTGTGCCTGTATTTTTATGTATGTGACCAGGGCGTTTTCAACATCCAGAGGAAAATTTTGTCTCCCCAAAAGCTGGAGTTACAGATGGTTGTGTACTATTAGATATGAGTGCTGGGATCAGAGTCGAGGGCTTTTGGAAGAGCAGTAGGCTCCCTTAACTGCTGACCATCTTTCTTGCCCCCAAATTCTTATTTTTCATTGACAAACTTGATTATTTACTAACTAGTCAAAATAATATTTATAATTTAAATAATATTTAAAGTAATCTACATAAAGGATATTCTCAGTTGTTTACATGTGCACATCTTACAATGAGATCTTAGGGTTGTTTTTTTTTGGCAATTTAATGTGACATGTGTGATGAAATCACGTGACTTCTTCAAAGACCCAGTGGCAGGTGTAAGACCTGGTGGGGAACTGGAAGAAGAAATTCTTCCAGGCTCAGGAAGCACCAAGGAACTAACATTTTCCAGAAAGGTCACATACTCACAGGTAAAAACAAATCAATTGATAACATTTTTCTCCCTTTGATTTCAAACTTTTCACATTCTTAATCCACCCTAAAAGACAAAGGAACAAATGGCATGTATTTCTCATTGTGGTCCTGTGTGACCTGAATAATGCAATGACAGGCATCTTCACTGTCAGATAATGGGACACTGGCACACTGTGGCCATAGAAACCATGAAGATTGACTTGGTAACTGAGGATGGATCATCTCCAACCGGTTCAGGCAAAGACACTAAATCATTCTATTTTGTGTGTGTGTGTGTGTTTTGTTTTTTTTTGTTTTTTTTTTTTGTTTGTTATTTTTGAGACAGGGTTTCTTTGTGTAGCCCTGGCTGTCCTGGAACTCACTCTGTAGGACTAGGTTGGCCTTTAGCTTGGAGATTCGCTTGCCTCTGCCTCCCAAGTGTTGGGTTTAAAGGCTTGTGCCACCACTGCCCAGCTGAATTCAACATTGTTTAATGCATACTTTGACGTCTATTAATTCAACTTGCATTCACTCAGCAAGAAAATTTATACGGACCTCAGTGATTACAGGCACAGATGTACATACAATCCTGATGAGGAATGTCCAAACAGACATAATTGTATTCGCTTATCAGATACAAACCTGAGGAATACAAAACTATCACTGATATCTGAAACCTACAATTCAAATGTGTCTTTATTGTTACTGGGAAATAATGGTATATTTAAAGCCATTTTTATATTCAGATTTTTATAGCTGGATTTTTCTTCAGTCCTGCTTGGGCCCATGCAGTTCCACAGCCCACTTATAAAATAATCACTCAGAAGCTCATATGAATTAAAATTGCTTGGCCATTAGCTCAGGCTAATTATGGACTAGCTCTTACATCTTAAATTAATCCATTTCTATTAATCTATAAGTTGCCACATGGCTTGTGGCTTACCAGTACTTTTACATCTCACTTCTTCTGTGTCTGGATGGCGACTCCTGACTCAGCCTTCCTGTTCCCCAAATTCTCTTCTCTGCTTGTCCTGCCCCTACTTCCTGCCTGGCTACTGGCCAATCAGCTTTTTATTTATCAATCAATCAATCAGAGCAACACATTCATAGCATCCCCAGCAGATTTTTAGTATTGCCATCTTAAATAATGAACACCTTGAAAGAAGTAAGGGATGGACTATTAAGACCTCCATCTAGATTCTAATTATATTTGTAAAATGGAAAACTTATTCATTTTTTATAAGTATTATTCAATGGCTAATATTTCCAGAAAATTCTTCCTGGTGTGCAATCTCTAATTTCCTGTTATCTGAGAACAAGAGATTGTGCAGAAAATGATAATATCATTCTTTCCCCTTCACACCAAATCCATCCTAATTTCTCTGCTGATAAACATGAAATTACATTTATTATATGTCAAAATTTCCAGCACTAACTTTTCATTTACACTTCCAGGTAGGTTATTTAAAATAATCTAAACACATGTTACACACGACAACTGACATTTCTTGAAGTCATAATGAATTTTAATGTAATTTTATTTTTCTTTACCACGGTCCTAAATTTATTCAGATCCATGATTTTATTTTACTTATTTTTTATACTTCACTTTAACATTTTTCATAATCCCATACACGTATACAATAAAATGTGATCTTATCTAGCTCCCCCTATTTCTGCCCTCTACTCCCTCTCTATGCCCTGAACTTACCCCTACACAAGTTCATGTATTTCCAGTCACTGCTGCACGTATGAGAATTCCATACATGCAAGAATGTACTTGGATCATATCTCTGTCCAGTCTAGACATCACAAGTCCCTTCCCACATTCTCCCCCAGCTTTTCTTTCTTTCTGTTGTTCTCTGTCTCTCTTTTTAAAACATCTCCAGTTACTGTTAAGCACATGAATGTAGGACCTACCAGTGACTACATTCTTAAAGAAATGTGACTATTGCTCCCCAGGATCCATCAACTGTCAATCACTCGAGCTAGGAGTAGGCCCTTGTGAGACACTTCTCCACCAGATCTGAAATGTTGACTGTCCTGTTCATGTGCTGCTTAATGATCTAAATGGTATTTTTCTTTCTGAAATACTTCCCAATTCCATGAATGGAATTCATCATTAATTATATTTGAAAGTAATTTCTAGACCCTTGATGTAACTAAAACCCATCTTTTTTAAAAATTGAAAGTAGACTTTTTTCGTACACTTTGCTCTGATTAGTTCCCCACCCCCACAGGAACTCCTTCCAGATCCTCCCAATCTCCCATTCCACCCAAATCCACACCCTTTCTTTATCTCTCCTGTTAGAAAATGAACAGGCATATTTAAAAGGGAAGAAAAAATTAATTAAATAAAAACAAACCAAGATAAGACAAAACAAACAAATAGAAAACAGAAAAGAGCCAAAAAAAGCACAAGAAACACATATAGATGCGGACACTCACACTTTCACACACACAGAAATCCCATGAAACACAAACTTTTAACAAACACTATTATATATGATATAACTATAATTAAAATATAAGATCTATGACATATAAATATAATTACTGTTATATAGTGACATACATATATCATCATAAAATAACAGTGTTTTAAAATAAATTTAAAAATACTTTACCCACTGAGCAATCTTTCTAGCCTCATATTTATTTTATTATAATTGCAGTATACTTTATGTAGCATATAGTATAATATATGATATAACCAATGTGAAATATATGATATAATAAGGAACAATATTTTAGGAATGCACATTATTTAGGTGTGTTTTTAATATACATATAATGTGTAACATCATAATTCATATCATAATCACATATACTACAATGGATATATAATATGACATATATTCTATTCAGTATAAGGAATATAACTTGTAATTATAAGATGCATGCTATTTTAAATAATTTAAATGTATATGCAACATACACATATACATTTTAAATATTCATATTACATTATATTTTATTTAGAATGTGGAACAATCTTATATTTATGTATTGTGGTGAGTGGCAATGTCATCCACCTGTAAGGCAAGTGTCTGACCCTTTAGATGGCAGCAAATTTAGTTTACTCACCTTAGAACTTCACGATGATCCCCGCCCCCTCCTCCTTGTGGCATCCCTCAATACACTCAAGGTGATGAAAAAAAGAAGCTCTGCTCTTCTGCCAGTGTCCCCCAGAAGTTCTTACTGTTTATATGCGTTTGAGCAGGGAGGGTCTGGTGAGTCCAGTCAATTTCAGGGACTTCTTGAAGAGAGTCCTTTGTTTCCTGAGCTCAGCAGCCCCCCTGCAAGATGGAATGTTTTCACTTCTTCTTAGAACATCCTGCATTTTAATGAGCTTTCCTCAAAGATGGGGTGTTTGATCTTGAAGGAAACTGCATTTTACCCCTTCCTCCAAGCTTTGAACTTTCTCAGTGCCCTCTTTAACAATGGCCCCTGAGCTTTGGAGAGGGTGACAAAATCTTCTGACTTGAATGTGTAACTCCAGAGCAGTCATGAACCCTTGTGTTGTTATGTTTATCCCCGTTTCCCCATGTGTGGGTGGTGGTGAGTCTTGCTGGTGATTCTTTTGTCATGAAAGACAAGTGAGAAGAAAAAAGGCTATCCAAAAGAACACCGCCAGTAGTAATAACCCATGGTTGTGAACACACACACACACACACACACACACACACACACACACACACACACACACACACACACAAAAAAAAAAAAATCAAAAGCATCTTCTCAACATATCACAGGCATTTATCCAAGCATTAACAAGTGTTTCTCCACTGAGAAGTTCATGACTGCAGATTTTGTCTAAGTTTGCAGTACCTGAAGAGAAGTCCCCTCTGAGGAGCAGGTCTTAACTCCAATCAGAAGGCTGACTCAGTTTATAACCATGCTTTCCATTACTGCACTAGCTGGCACGTGTCTGGCACTTCTGTCGTAAAGCCTGTAGAATCCTCTAGTGAGTAGGACTTTGAGCCACAATCCCACCGCACCCCACCCCCAAGAAATCAGAGTAACACTTTGTGGCACTTACCAGACTTTGCCAACAAGAAGGACACTGAGTCCTAGCCTTATTTCTCCAAATCCTGCCACCAAAGAATGAGATATTCAGCAACAGGGCCTGCCTTCTAAACTCATGGAAACTGAACAACCCTGTATTTAATTACCACTGGGTCAAGGAAAAAAAATAAAGAAATTGAAGACTTCCTATAATTCAAAGAAAATGAACACACAACATCCCCAAAACTTATAGGATACAATGAAAGCAGTAGTAAGAAGAAAGTTCATAGTGTTAGGGTCCTGGACAAGTCTCAAAAAAGACCACCATCCACATATGCAATCATCAAAAGCATTTGTTATATCAAGAAATATCCCAGTACACTGGGGCTGACCATTCTACATAAAGGCAAAGTGGTGACAATTCTGAGAGAGATGTGTGGGCCTCCTTTTAGTCATAGCTATGGGGAGTTTTGAGAGCAGTTAGGTCATCTTAGACATGATTAGCTTAAGCAAGTCGCAGTAATGTTAGTATGTTAATATTGCCAGGGCTAGTCAGGGGCTGGTTAAAGGTATAGTTTTTTTTCATTTTGTGGCAGGCCTGGATAAATCCCAGGCTCTGTCCTTGAACTGCTATGGAGGCTGGCTGGCTTAGTATATTCTGACTGTAGGTGCTGGCTCAGTGGCCCAGGATTGGTATGTTCCATCTCCCTTGTTCTTGTCAGTGGCATTAGTGTTGAATTTCTTTTTGTTCATGGCTCTCTAGAAACTGCTTGTTCAGTCTCAGCAAACTGAAATTGAGGCCTGATCTCTGAGAGAAGTCTGCTGTGTTGTCTGCTTGGTCTTCTTATTCCCTTCTTGAGTAGTGCATCATCTCAAATCTTGAAGATGTTTCTTTTTCCAATTGTTTATCATGTAGCTTCTTCCTAAGTAGGATCATCAAGTTGCTGATAATCCCAGAATGGTTAATATAAAAACAGTATTGTTCTCCTTAGGCCTTACGTAGGCCCTTTCTATTTTGGAGAACTATTTCAGTTAGAGAGGAGAGCAATTTTTCTAAATGTGTAACAGATTTTTCTAGGGCAGTGACATTTTTTATCTATTATTATTGTTAATGTCCTAGAGTTCTAATCTAGTAATATGAAGACTGAAGTTAAGCCAATGCCTAGGAGGGCAGATATCAAGACTGCTGTGATGACTTATCATTTCCCCCATCCTGATGATGTTTCTAATTGGTAAATGGGTAGTAGGGACTAATTAGACCAGGATGCAAGAATTTTTTGTTTGATTTTAAACCTGAACATTAACATAGGGGGTCAAGCCTATGCCCATTAGGTATCCTCCAATGGGGTCAGGAATCTGGCTCCCATTGGATTCTGAGTGAGATTACAGAGGTGGGAACAGCCATGTAGGGTTTGGCCCAAACAGAGACCATTTCCCATTATCAATGGCAAAATGAGCCTCCCCTTATTCAGTGGTTGCCATTTGCAAGTTTGTCATGGCTTTGGTCCAGGGACTGGGATTCTAGCATCATCAGTTTAGAGGTACCCAGGCAGGAATTATCACTTAGTTAAGGCATCCATGATACAAGAGCCAACAGCAATCAGCAAAAGCAGAAGGGCCAAAAGGCCTGTGATAGTTGAAAGAGTTTGCTATCTAGAAGAAACTCAGAAATGAGAATGGGAACCAGTTATTATTCTGTCTCAGGTTCCCAATGACAAGAAATTCCCTTTTGATCTAACATTCCAGAGGAGGGGCAACAAGGGGTGATGTAGTCTCTTCTGAAATTACTTCCTACTGACATTAGGACATTGCTGTCAGGGTTCTGGAAGGCTAGAATGTTAGTCAAAGGCAAGGAGGGACTTAGAAGTATCTGGATCATTGACCAGCTGAAGAAACAGCATTTACATTGACTGGATTGGTCCATATCAGCTTTCAGCAAGATCAGGGCTCACAGTCATTTGAATCAGGTTGTCATCAGCAATTGAGGTTTGAATGTGTCTGTCAGGCAAGTGGAAACCTGTTGAGACAGATAAAAACTAGGACTAAAAGTTAAAATTTATGAACATAATTTGGATTTTTAGACCCATAGTCTCAGTAATTGAGGAAGGGAGAAAAGTCCCAAGACCAGGAGAAAGAAGAATATCATGCTCAGGAATAGACAGGTGGGGAAAATTAGACTGTAATTACCTGGAATTCTTTTGACCTGTGAGAAGTGGATCTAAGTTTTATGATTTTCCTAATTTTCTGAAAATTTTATGAAAAGACACAAAAGTTTCAGATATATTAGTATTATCAATCTGTATTGAAATCCATATTGTAGAAAAAGAAGATAACAGGTATCTGTAAAACAGCAGGAGTAGACTTATGAGTCCTAGAAAAAGCTACAGATTAGGGTTAAAAAGCATGTATATTTTCTTCTGTCTAGAGAGCCAGGTATAAATTGGACTGAAATGTTGTTTGCCCAATGAAAAGCACCTGTAAGTCTATATGCAGAAGACAACCAAAAATATTTTAAAATCTTGAGCTTGTTACAAAAACAGTAAGAAGTCATTGCTCCATTATTGTATCAGCTTATCAGAATTCTATTAAAGTCAAACTTTGAATTTTTAAAATTTTAATGTAACAACAGCATGGTGAAGAAAAGAAATCTAGTATTTTTTTAATATATCTTAAGTTATCCTTTTTAATATCCCCATAAATTGCATCAACATTTTAAAAACATCCTTAGTCCCTCACAACCCAAATCTTTATGTCCTCAGAACCCTAATATTTACATTGACATACCTCAAGTCATCTTTTTATCATAATTTAAGTTTCCATATCCTCAGACATTTATATATCTCAGACTCTTAGAATTTATAGAGACTCTCATATCTTTCTTTATTTAATCATTTATCAGAGATATAAGCAGTTATTATTGAAAATAGTCGTTTTAAATCATGTTTGAAACCTATTTATCCCTTAATATGAAGCCTGTGAGCAAGACAAACCATTTTGCCTTTCTCATGAGACCTAGTAGTTTTGACTAGTTAATGTATTGATTAATGAACTATTAAGGTGGCTGCAACTTTGTGGAAGAATCTGGTTGTCTGATGCTGCTAAACTGATAAAGTCACAGCTAGCCTAGTCATCAATACCATCAGAGATCTGAGAAGGGGAACTCATATCTAAGTGCAGAAAAAGTAGCTTCCAAATTTATTTTTAAAAATGACAGAGACTGTCCTTTATCCAGATACTCATCCCAGGTTCCTGTGGTCTTCATAGTGTTGGCAGGACAGCATCAGTCTTCAGCTGCCACATCCATAAGGTGAGAGTTTTCCCTGTAGAGGAGGAACTTGGAGAAGACTGACCATATTTTGAGGTGTCTTGCTTGTCCACAGTCTAAGACAGGTCCTGGCAGGAGGTGTTGCATCAGGGCATCTTGCCCAGTGGTCAGTGTTAACAACAATCCAGGTGGTATCTTCATGTTGTTTCATTTCTTCTTTGGAGACCTTGGGAGTCATTGTTAGGAGCTGAGAGTCTCTGTTTGTCATAACAAGCTGTTTTCAAATAATTTAAATGCCATATTCATCAAATGTTTGACAACTTTGAGGACTGTTATCTATTAAATATATCTGAGCTAAACAAACCTAGGCATAATCTTGAAAATATATCTAAGTTTGGTAACAATAACCATGCCATTGTTTTACCCTGTAGTCAAATGCACCTTTCAGATTCTGTTTGCTTGTTTTTTCTTATCTTATAAGCATTTCCCTGCCTTTTCTTTTGCTTCTCAAACAACATGCAAATTTTCATTAAAGTCTTTTTTGGTGGTTTCTTCCAGCAGTTCAGAATATTGCATAGGTACAATATTTTAAATAAAAGCAGAAATAGATATATCTCATAACAAAAATAATTCTGAATTTGCATCAACATATAAAAACCCTGCACCAATGTGAAACATTTGAGTAGTTCTTTTCTTATCATAACCAATAATAATTTGTAACCAATTCCCTTAAATGGTGACAAATATCTATTAATCATTGAATGCAAATGGCCAAAACCCATGTATTTCTTTCATTTCCTTTGGAAACAAAAGCATATTTTTCCCCAAACATAATATAATCTTTGACTTTTATTCTAAAGTCAAAACTTTCCCAAGTATACAGGCTGGTTCAATTCAACAGTTTTTTTTTTTTTTTTTTTTTTTTTTTTGATTTTTTGAGACAGGTTTTCTCTGTGTAGTTTTGTGCCTTTCCTGGGACTCACTTGGTAGCCCAGGCTGGCCTCGAACTCACAGAGATCCGCCTGGCTCTGCCTCCCAAGTGTTGGAATTAAAGGCGTGCGCTACCACCGCCTGGCCAATTCAACAGTTTTTTAAGCAGTATCGGGACAGGGAAGGGTTAAGGTGGAAACATAGCAGCTAGCCAGCAGAAAAGACTTTGATGTTATCACAAAACCATGGATTGTATCACAGTGAGTGAAGAACTGATCTTAAGAAGAAAGGAAGGAAGGAAGGAAGGAGGGAGGGAGGGAAGGAGGGAGGGATGGACGGAGGGAGGGATGGACGGAGGGAGGGAGGGAGGGAGGGAGGGAAGGAAGGGGGAAGTAGTGGGCAGAGAGTGTCCTTGGCTGCCCTTCAAAAGAGATTGTTAAACCCTCTGGCCATAATTAACCCCAGATTCTCTGTTCAGTGTTCACCTCAGCTCATCAATTGCAGGCAGTCAACTACCCCGCCGCACTGCCTGTATGAGTGTTCCTCCCTGTAGCCTCCTCCCTGGCCTCTGTGATAACCACTGGCTGGCTGCAAGCCTCTCCTGCAAGCCAAGCCAAGTCCTGCCTGCACTCCTGGCCTTAGAGCAAGAGAACAATGGATGGAAACAGCCGTTGCCCTGCCTCTTTCTTTTCTTTCTTCCTCAGAAAGATTTCCTTTCCAGACAATAAACTCCAAGTCATCAGTTTGGGCCCCAAAGTCCTGGAAATGGCCCAACAAAATGCTCAAAGAGGAGAGAAAAGCCTGTTTGCCTCAGCCTTTTCAGAAAAATGAAGGAGGTTAGTAGACAGTAACAAATAATAATGATATCAGTACACTAGATTTGGGACAATCTCACTCGAGGTTAAGCGAGATCTAACAGATTGCCACTCTTATGGTTATACAAGCCCCACCTGACAGGAAAGACCTGCTTATCCCAGTTCTGATTCTTATAAATACAGGTGAATCTCAGACTTCTCTGGACCCACATATGGTGCAAATGTCAATAAAAAGTCCATCTAGCACTTGGACCTCCAGATTCAGTAAGTTCGAGTTTTCCAGAGACATAAACAAATGGAACAGGACAGCAACATAGTAAAAGTCACAATATAGACAAGACAAAGAGCTCTTACTCACCAGTCAGGCTTTCAGGAAAATGCTCACATGTCAGCAGTCTTGAGGGGATTTCCTGGCCAACTCGCCATATGTTAGGGTCAAGGAGAAGTCCCACAAAAGACTATCATCCACGTGTGTAATCAATAAGAGCATTTATTATCTCAAGAAACATCCCAGTATACTGGGGCTGACCATTCTACATAAAGACAAAATGGTGACATCCCCAAAATGGATGTGTGGGCTGCTTTTAAGCATAGCCAAGGGGCATTCCTAGAACAGTTAGGTCTTCTTAGATATGATTGGTTTAAGCAAGTGGCAATCATATTAGTACATTCTAATTGGGTAGGGCTAGTCAGGGGCTGTAAGGCTATAGTTTTTTTCATTTCGGGCAGGCCTAGGCAAGTCCCAGCCTTTGTCCATGAGTTGCTTTGGAGGCTGGTTGGCTTAGTAAGCACTGACTGTGAGGACTGGCTCAGTGGCCCAGGCTTGGTATCTCCCTAGTCCCTGTTGTAAGAGGCATTAGTAATTAATTGTCCTTTGTTTGATGCTCTCAGAAACTGCTTGTTCAGTCTCAGGAAACTGAAATTGAGGCATGATCTCTGAGAGAAGACTAAGCAGCCTGTTAAGGCATCTGCTCCATCTTCCTACATAGCCCTAAGTGCCTTCATAAATAATGTGGAGAGATCTCATACTAGTAATTTAATAGCACACCTGAAAGCTCTAGAAGAAAAGGAAGGAAACATACCCATGAGGATTAGATGTCAGGAAATAATCAAATGGCAGGCTAACACCAATAAAATAGAAACAGAGAGAATGATACAAAGAATCAATGTAGCAAAGAATTGTTTCCTTAGAAAGTCAATGAGATAGGCAAACCTTTATCCAAACTAAGAAGCAAAGATAGAATTATCAAATTAACAAAATCAGAAACAAAAAGGGAGACATAACAACAGACACTAAGGAAATTCAGAGAACTATTAGGTCATACTTCAAAAAAAACTGTGCTCCACAAAAATTGAAGAAGTTAAAAGAAATGGACAAATTTCTTGATAGATATCACATACCAAAATTAAATATAGTTCAGATAAATAATGCAAATATTCACATAATCCCTAAGAAAATAGAAACAATCATGAAAATCTCCCAATCAGAAAAAAATGTGTAGGGCCAGACGTTTTTAGTGCAGAATTCTATCAGACTTTCAAAGAAGAGCTAATACCAATATTCCTCAAATTATTCCACAAAATAGAAACAGAAGGAATATTGCTAACTTCTTTATATGATGCAAGAATTATCCTGATACCCAAATCACACAAAGATTCATCAAAGAAAGAGAACTACAGACCAACTTCCCTCATGAACATTGATGCTAAAATACTCAGTAAATACTTGAAATATTTGAAATAATTGAATCCAAGAAGACATCAAAAAGATCATCCACCATGATCAGTGGGCTTCATACCAGAAATGCAGGGATGGTTCAACATGAAAATCTGTCAATGTGATCCACCATATAAATAAACTGAAGGGAAAAAAAACCCACATTATCTTCTAATTAGATGTTGAAAAGCCTTTGACAAAACCCAACACCTCTTCATTAAAAAGTCTTGGAGACATCAGGAATACAAGGGACATACATTAACATAATGAAAGCAATATGCAGCAAGATGTTTGATAACATCAAAGTAAATGGAGAGAAACACAGAGCAGTTCCATTAAAATCAGGAACAAGAAAAGGCTGTGCACTTTCTCCATATCTATTCAATATAGTACTTAAAGTTCTAGCTAGAACAATAAGACAACTAAAGGAGATCAAGGGGATAGAAACTGGAAAGGAAGAAGTCAAAGTATAATTATTCACAGATGATATGATAGTATACAAAAGTGAACCTAAAAATTATACCTACAGCTGATCAACAGTTCAGTGAAGCGGCTACAAACAAGATTAACTAAAAAAAAAAAAAAAAAAAAAAAAAAAAAAAAAAAAAAAAAAAAAAAAAAAAAAAAAAACAACCCCCAAAACAACAACAAAAAAATAGTAGTCCTCTGTGGTTGATATATTTTGTAGCCTAATAAACTTATCTGGGTGTCAGATAACAGAGCCAGCCACTGTATTAAACATAGAGGTTAGGCAGTGGTAGCACATGCTTTTAATCCTAGCATTCTGGAGACAGAGATCTCTGTGAGTTCAAGGACACACTGGGAACTGCTAGGCATGGTGACACACACCTTTAATCCCAGCACTTGAGATTTTATGCCTTTGCCTGGGAAAGACACATGCCTTTAATCCCAGGAAGTGATGGCAGTGTGAAGGATATATAAGGCGTGAGTACCAGGAACTAGAAGCTTTTGGGGCTTTTTAAGCTTTTAGGCTTTTGAGCAGCAGTTCAGCTGAGATCCCTTCGGTTGATGACTCAGAGGCTTCCAGTTTGAGGAAACAGGATTGACTGAGAAGTTGGCAAGGTGAGGTTGGCTGTGGCTTGTTCTGCTTCTCTGATGTTTCAGAATTCACCCCAATACCTGGCTCCTGGGGTTTTTTTTTATTAAAAAAAACCTTTTAAGCTTCTTGCTACAGCCCTCCATATACAAACAATAAATGGACTGAGAAAGAAATCAGGAAAACAACATCTTTCAACTAGCCAAAAGTCATATAAAATGTTTTGGTGTAATTCTAACCAAGCAAGTAAAGGACCTGTACAAGAAGAATTCCAAGTCTTTGAAGAAAGAAATTGGAGAAGATATCAGAAGATGGAAAGAACTCCCATTCCTATGGATCAGTAGGATTAACATAGTAAAAATGGCCATTTCACCAAAAAGAGTCACAATCCTCATTAAAATCCCAACACAATTGTTTACAGACCTTGACAGAGCAACACTCAACTTCATATGGAAAAACAAAAAGACTGAGGATAGCTAAAACAATATTGTATAATAAAAGAACTTCTGGAGGTATCACTACCCCTGATTGCAAGCTCTACTACACAGCTGTAACAATAAACACTGAATGATATTGGCATAAAAACAGACAGATGGATCAATGGGATTGAATTGAAAATACAGACATAAATCCACACACCTGCAAACACTTGATTTTCGATAAAGACCCCAAAATTTTCCAATGGAAGAAAGAAAGAATAACTGCATGACAGCATGTGTAAGAAAGCAAATAGATCCAGGTCTATCACCCTGCACAAAACTCAAGTCCAAGTGGATCAAAGACCTCAACATAAATCCAGTTACACTGAACCTGATAGAAGAGAAAGTAGGAAATAGCCTTGAATGTAGGTACAGGAGACAACTTCTTGAGTGAAAAACCAATAATGCAGACACTAAGATCAACAGTTAATAAATGGAACCTCATGAAACTGAAAAGCTTCTGTGAGGCAAAGGGCATCATTAATATAACAAAAGGGCCATGTATAGAATGGGAAAGATCTTAACTCCACATCTAACAGAAGCCCGATTTCAAAAGTATGTAAATAACTCAAGAAACTAGACATTAAAAAAACCAAATAATCCAATTCAAAAATGGGGTAAAAATGGAAACAGAATTCTCTACAGAAGAATCACAAATGACTGAGAAACAAAGAAATATTCAACATCTCTACCCATCAGAGAAATGCAAATCAACACATCTTTGAAAATTCATCTAACACCTGTCAGAATGGCTAAGATAAAAAACACAAGTGTCAGCTCATGCTAGTGAGGCTATGGAGCAACAGGGAACACGCCCCCATTGCTGGTGGGAGTGAGTACTTGTACAGTGCCTATGGAAATCAATATGGTGGTGTTGCTGAAAATTGGGAATTAAACTACACCAAGACACAGCTATACCACTCTTGGACATATAGCCAAAGGTTGCTGAATTATAGCACAAGGACACTTGCTCAGTTACATCCATAGCAGCTTTATTTGTAATACCTAGAAAGTGGAAACAACCTAGATGGCCCTCAACTGAAGGATGGATGAAGAAAATTTGGCACATTTACACAATGTAGTATTCTTCGGCTCTTAAAAAATGACATCATGAAATTTGCAGTCAAATAGGTGGAACTAAGGAAAAAAACATCCTGAGTGAGGTAATCCAGACCCAGAAAGGCAAAATTGTTCTGAACTCCCTTATAAATGGGCATTAGCTGTAAAGGATAACCATGCTATAGTCCACAGCCTCAGATTGGCTAGGTAATAAGGAAGGCTCAAGGGTGTGTGTGTGTGTGTGTGTGTGTGTGTGTGTGTGTGTGTGTGTGTGTGAGAGAGAGAGAGAGAGAGCGAGAGAGAGAGAGAGAGAGAGAGAGAGAGAGAGAGAGAGAGAGAGAGAGAGAGAGAGAGGGTTTCATGGCTGGACTGGGGGTAGAGGTAGGACTTGAAATGAGGTACCAAGTAGAGGAGGGCTGGAGGAGGAGAGTAGTAAAGGATGGGACTGGAAAGGGGGGTCTTGGGGGGTGATATAGAAACCTAGTACAGGGGAAACTTACAGGAATCTATAAGGATGATTCCAGCTAAGACTATAAGCAATAGGGGATACATAGCCTGAACTGTCCATCTTGTGTGACTAGGCAAGACTTCCAGTGGAGGGATTAGGACACCAACCCAGCCACATAAACTTTGAACTATGGTCTGTCCTGCCTATGGGATGTGCTGGGATAAGGGTGGCACAGAGATTATGGGAGTGGCAAGACAATGAATAATCAATCCAGCTTGAGTCCCATGCCACAAATTTCAACACATTAATATTTGAATTGCTTATTTAAAAGCAGAAACGGTCATGTAGATGTAACCACAGGTGAGTCTTGTGGATCTGTTTTAAAATACCACATCTGAAATACTGGTTCCTCACATTTTGACTCCATTAAATGTGTTCTGTTCACTTTAGAAATATTAGGGTGAGCAGAATTGGGATGGGGAGGGTCCAGAAGGTAGGGTGTGTCCATGGCTCACTACCACGTGACCCATTGTAAGTGGGGCTACTCTGAGTCACCCAGTACCTTAATGGACACTTTGTTTTCTGTTCCATGCAATGTAGGGAAAGAAGAGAGTTTGAGCAAAGCACAGAAACAGAGGTTTGATATATGATTTAAGCTTTAATAATGTTTCTTTACAAATGTGGGTGCCCTTGTATTTGGGGCATAAATATTCAGAATTGAGACTTCATCTTGGTGGATTCCCTCTGTGATAAGTATGTAATGTTCTTCCTGATCTCTTTCAGTTGATTTTCATTTGAAGTCTCTTTTATTTGATATTAGGATAGCTACACCAGCTTGCTTCTTAATTCTATTTGATTGGAAAGATTTTTCCTAGTCTTTTACTCTGAGGTATTCTCTGTCTTTGAAGTTGAGGTGTGTTCGTGTATGCAGCAGAAGGATGGATTCTGTTTTTGTACCAATTCTGTAAGCCTGTGTCTTTTTAAAGGCAAATTGAGACCATTGATATTAATGGATATTAATAACCAGTTATTGTTAATTTCTGTTATTTTTTTGGTGATAGTGTTGTGTGTTTCCCTTCTTTGGTATTTGTTGCTGTAGGATTATCTATTGCCTGTGTTTTCATGGGTGTATCTGACTTCCTTAGGTTGGATTTTTCCTTCTAGTGCTTTCTGTAGGGCTGTATTTGTGGATAAGTATTGTTTAAATCTGGTTTATCATGGAATATTTTGTTTACTCCGTCTATGGCAATCGAGGGTATTTCTGGGTATAATATTCTGGAGTGGCATCCATGGTCTCTGTGTCTGCACAATGGTCTGTCCAGGACCTTCTGGCTTTCAGAGTTTCCATTGTGAAGTCAGGTGTTATTCTGATGGGTCTGCCCTTATATGTTACTTGGCCTTTTTTCTTTGCTGCTCTTAATATTTTTCCTTTTTCTGTATGTTTAGTGGTTTGATTATCATGTGGCGAGGGACTTTTTTTGTTTGGAGGGGGGTGATCCAGTCTATTGGTGTTCTGTAAGCTTTATGTATCTTCATAGGCATTTCCTTCTTTAGGCTGGGAAAGTTTTCTTCTATGATTTTGTTGAATGTATTTTCTGTGCCTTTGAGTTGGTATTCTCCTTCTTCTATCCTTATTATTCTTAGGTTTGGTATTTTCATGGTGTCCTAAATTTCCTGGACATTTTGTGTTATGACTTTGTTGGCTTCAGTGTTTCCTTTTACTGATAAATCTATTCCTTCTACTGTATCTTCAATACCAGAGGTTCTCTCTCCCATCTCTTGCATTCTGTTGGTTATGCTTGCATCTGTGTTTCCTGTTCATTTTCTCAGATTTTCCATTTCCAGCATTCCCTTAGTTTGTCTTCTTTATTGTCTTGATTTCAGTTTTCAAATCTTGAACTGTTTCCTTCACCTGTTAAATTACTTTTTCTTGGCTTTCTTTAAGGAATTTATTGATTTCTTCCAATTTTTTGTTTTTTCTTTGATTTCCTTAAGGGAATTTTTCATTTCCTCTAGAAAGGCCTCTGTCATCTTCTTAAAGTCATTTTTAAGGTTGATTTCTTCTGCTTCTTCTGCATTGGGATGTTCAGGTCTTGCTGATATAGAACCACTAGGTTCTCATAATGCCATATTGGTCTTTATGTTATTGACTGTATTTTTGTGCTGGCATCTACCCATCTCTTCCTCCACTCAGTGCAAGCGGTGTCTGTGTCTGAGGGAGCCTCTCTTGGTCTAATTGATACTCTTGGTTCAATGGGAGCTCTTGGTATAATTGGGGCTCTTGGTCCAATCAGTGCTGATGGACTCTGTGTCTCAGGGAGCAGCTCTTGGTCAATTGGCACTGATGGGCTCTGTCTCAGGGAGGAGCTGCAGTCTCAGAGGGTGGGTAGGTTTGGAAGGGGTGGGGCTTGTAGATTACAGGGTCTGGTGGGGGATGGTGGTAGTCCAACCTGCCTGCAGAATACCTGCCTGCTGGCCTGAAACTGGAACTGTAATGGGTGGTGGTGTGGGGGCATAGGATTATGACCCTGAGCCCAAAGCCTAGAGGCTGGGGTGTTTGGATATGAGAACAAAGACTCACCTCTTAGTCTAATAGGTGCTGGTGGGTCAATGTGTCTGTTTTTTAAAAAATTGTGTGTATGAGTGTGTGTGTGTGTGTGTGTGTGTGTGTGTGTGTGTGTGTGTGTGTGTTCCTATGAGTGAAGGCTTGCACATACCACAGCAAACATCAGAGGTCAATCTCAGGTAAAATTGTCACCTCCCACAGACAGGGGTGGAGTGTGTTTGATGTTGCCGCAGCAAATGGCTTTGGTTTTAAACAGAATTTAATTAAAGTTGAATAGTCGAGCTTTCAGTAAACCTAAGAGGGGACTTTATATGAAGCATTTCTAGGTAGTATCTTTATTTCCTGTTAGTTCTTCAATGCCTCATTTACATATTGACTTATTAACATTGAACATGTTTAAAGTTGCTTTAATTAATGTAATATTTTCATTAAGTTTCTGAAAATGGCATACATAGACATAATGCATTTTGTTCATGTCCATCCCTATTTCTCCCTAACTCCTCCCAGCTGCTTTCTCATCCCTCTACTTGCTACCTCCTTATCTATCTATCTATCTATCTATCTATCTATCTATCTATCTATCTATCTATTGAAACAAGGTTTCTCTGTGAAGCAGTCCTGCCTGTTCTGGAACTCACTGTGTAGACCAGGATGTCCTTAAACCTGTAGATAGGCATGCCCCTGCCTCCTGAGTGCTGAGATTAAAGGTGTGTGCCACTACCACCTGACTCTCATTTAATTTTAAATAACCTACAGATTTGTATTAGTGTGGGATACACACTCATGGGTATGGGACCATTGCTAATGTGTAGTTGATCTACTAAGGGCCACATCATTCAAAATTTATTCTCTGTCCCCAAGAAGCGAATAACTGCTCAGTTGGGGGTGGAACTCATGAACCACATTGAAATACAGATTGGCTCGATCTTATTTTCTTTCTTTCTTTTTTTTTTTAAGTAAATTTATTTTACAACATCATTCAGTTCAACACAATAGCCACAGATTCCCCCATTCTCCCACTCTCGCCCCCCTCCCCCTTCCCCCATCCCACCCCCCATTCCCACCTCCTCCAGATCAAGGTCTCCCCCGAGGACCGGGATCGACCTGGTAGACTCAGTCCAGCCAGGACCAGTCCCCTCCTCCCAGACCGAGCCAAGTATCCCTGCATATGTCCCAGAATTCAAACAGCCAACTCATGCAACAAGCCCAGGACCCGGCACCAACACACGGCTGCCTCCCAAACAGATCAAGCCAAATGACTGTCTCACCCATTCAGGGGGCCTGATCCAGTTGGGGGCCCCTCAGCCCTTGGTTCATAGATCCTGTGCTTCCATTCGTTTGGCTATTTGTCCCTGTGCTTTATCCAACCCTGGCTTCAACAATTCTCGCTCATATAAACCCTCTTCTTTCTCACTAATTAGACTCCCAGTGCTCCACCAGGGGCCCAGCCGTGGATGTCTGCATCGAGATTCCTCAGACCTTCCTTGGATGGGGTTTATGGCACAACTAACAGGGTGTCTGGCCATCCCATCACCGGAGTAGGTCAGTTCCTGCCGTCTCTCGTCCATTGCCAGCAGTCTTTTGTGGGGGTATCGTTGTGGATCTCCGTGGGCCTCCCTAGCTCTCTGCTTCCTCCCCTTCTCATGTGGTCTTCATTTACCATGGTCTCCTATTCCTTGTTCTCCCTCTCTTTTCTTGATCCAGCTAGGATCTCCCACTCTCTTTCCCTCGACCGTCGCTCTTCATTGTTCCCACTCATGACCAGGCTGTTCATGTAGATCTCATCCATTTCTCCATGTCTTTTTTGGGGTCCCGTATTCCAGGTAGCCTCACTGGTGATGTGAGTAGCAGTTCAGTCATCCTTGTTCCACATCTAGTGTCTTCCTATGAGTGAGTACATACCATATTTGTCTTTCTGAGTCTGGGTCACCTCACTCAGGATGATTTTTTCTAGATCCATCCATTTGTCTGCAAACCGTATGATGTCATTGTTTTTCTCTGCTGAGTAGTATTCCATTGTGTATATGTGCCACAATTTATTTATCCATTCTTCAGTTGAAGGGCATCTAGGTTGTTTCCAGGTTTTGGCTATTACAAACAATGCTGATATGAACATAGCTGAGCAAGTGCTCTTGTGGTATGATTGAGCATTTCTTGGGTATATGCCCAAAAGTGGTATAGCTGGATCTTGGGGGAGATTGATTCCCAATTTTCTAAGAAAGCGCCATATTGATTTCCAAAGTGGTTGTACAAGCTTGCATTCCCACCAGCAGTGGAGGAGAGTTCCTCTAGCTCCACAACCTCTCCAGCATAAAGTGTCTTCAGTGTTTTTGATCTTAGCCATTCTGACAGGCATAAGGTGGTATCTCAGAGTTGTTTTGATTTGCATTTCCCTGATGATTAGGGATGTTGAGCAATTCCTTAAATGTCTTTCAGCCATTTGGGTTTCCTCTGTTGAGAATTCTCTGTTTAATTCTAAAGCCCATTTCTCAATTGGACTGTTGGTCGTTTTGATGTCTAATTTCTTGAGTTCCTTATATATTCTGGATATCAGTCCTCTGTCACCTGTGGGGTTGGTGAAGACCTTTTCCCATTCAGTAGGCTGTCGCTTTGCCTTGTTGACCATATCCTTTGCTCTACAAAAGCTTCTCAGTTTCAGGAGGTCCCATTGATTGATTGTTTGTCTCAGTGTCTGCGCTACTGGTGTTATATTTAGGAAGTGATCTCCTATGCCAATGCATTCAAGATTACTTCCTACTTTCTCTTCTAGCAGGTTTAGAGTAGCTGGATGTATGTTGAGGTCTTTGATCCACTTGGACTTAAGTTTTGTGCACGGTGACAGATATGGATCTATTTGCAGCCTTCTACACGTTGATATCCAGTTATGCCAGCACCATTTGTTGAAGATGCTTTCTTTTTTCCATTGTACACTTCTGGCTTCTTTGTCAAAAATTATATGTCCATAGGTGTGTGGGTTAATGTCAGGGTCTTCAATTCGATTCCATTGGTCCACATGTCGGTTTTTATGCCAATACCAAGCTGTTTTTATAACTGTAGCTCTATAGTAGAGCTTGAAGTTAGGGATTGTGATGCCCCCAGAAGTTGTTTTATTGTACAGGTTTCTTTTAGCTATTCTGGGTTTTTTGTTTTTCCATATGAAGTTGAGTATTATTCTTTCCAGGTCTGTGAAGAATTGTGTTGGTATTTTGATGGGGATTGCTTTGAATCTGTAGATTGCTTTTGGTAAGATTGCCATTTTTACTATGTTAACCCTGCCTATCCATGAGCATGGGAGATCTTTCCATTTTCTGACATCTTCTTCAATTTCTTTTTTCAGGGACTTAAAGTTCTTGTCATATAGGTCCTT
Source organism: Peromyscus leucopus (assembly GCF_004664715.2). Lineage (NCBI taxonomy): Eukaryota > Metazoa > Chordata > Mammalia > Rodentia > Cricetidae > Peromyscus > Peromyscus leucopus. Next base: position 39,944,864 of record NC_051083.1, read on the forward strand.
CACTTGCTTGGTTAGTGTTACCCCAAGGTATTTTATGTCATTTTTGGCTATTGTAAAGGGTGATGTATCTCTAATTGCCTTCTCATCTTCTTTGTCCATTGTATATAGGAAGGCTACTGATTTTTTTGAGTTGATCTTGTATCCTGCTATGTTGCTGAAGGTGTTTATAAGCTTTATCAATTCCTGGGTGGAATCTTTGGGGTCACTCAAGTATACTATCATGTCATCTGCAAATAGGGAAAGCTTGACTTCTTCCTTTCCAATTTGTATCCCCTTAATCTCCTTATGTTGTCTTATTGCTCTGGGTAGAACTTCAAGTACTATATTGAATAAGTATGGGGAGAGTGGACAGCCTTGCCTCGATCCTGATTTTAGTGGAATTGCTTTGAGTTTCTCTCCATTTTATTTGATGTTGGCTGTTGGTTTGCTATATATTGCCTTTATTATGTTTAGGTATGTTCCCTGTATTCCTGATCGCTCCAAGACTTTTATCATGAAGGGGTGTTGGATTTTGTCAAATGCCTTTTCTGCATCTAGTGAGATGATCATGTGGTTTTTTTCTTTGAGTTTGTTTATATGCTGTATTACATTGATGGATTTTCGTATGTTGAACCACCCTTGCATCCCTGGGATGAAGCCTACTTGATCATGGTGGATAATTGTTCTGATGTGTTCTTGGAGTCTGTTTGCCAGTATTTTATTGAGTGTTTTTGCATCAATGTTCATGAGGGAGATGGATCTGTAGTTTTCTTTCTTTGTTGCATCCTTGTTTGGTTTAGGAATCAGGGTAATTGTAGCCTCATAGAAGGAGTTTGGTAATGTTCCTTCTGTTTCTATTATGTGGAACAATTTAGAGAGTATTGGTATTAACTCTTCTTTGACGATCTGGTAGAATTCTGCACTGAAACCATCTGGTCCTGGCCTTTTTTTGGTTGGGAGACTTTTAATGACTGTTTCTATTTCCTTAGGGGTTATTGGACTATTTAAATAGTTTATCTGGTCTTGATTTAACTTAGGTATGTGGTACCTATCCAGAAAAATGTCCATTTCTTTTAGGTTTTCCAGTTTTCTGGAGTAGAGGTTTTTGAAATATGACCTTATAATTCTCTGGATTTCCTCAATGTCTGTTGTTATGTCCCCCTTTTCATTTCTGATTTTGTTGATTTGGATTCTCTCTCTCTGTCTTTTGGTTAGTTTGGATAAGGGCTTGTCTATCTTGTTGATTTTCTCAAAGAACCAACTCTTTGTTTCATTTTTTTTGTATTATTTTCTTAGTTTCTAATTTATTAATTTCACCTCTCACTTTGATAATTTCCTGGCATCTATTCTTCCTGGGAGACTTTGTTTCTTCTTGTTCTAGAGCTTTCAGATGTGCTGTTAAGTCACTAGTGTGGGGTTTCTCCAACTTCTTTATGTGGGCATTTAGTGCTATGAATTTCCCTCTTAGCACTGCTTTCATAGTGTCCCATAAGTTTGGGTATGTGGTGTCTTCATTTTCATTGATCTCTAGGAAGTCTTTAATTTCTTTCTTTATTTCTTCCTTAACCCATTGGTGATTCAGTTGAGCATTATTCAGTTTCCATGAGATTGTAGGTTTTCTGTAGTTTTTGTTGTTGTTGAAATCTAACTTTAAACCATGGTGGTCTGATAGAACACAGGAGGTTATTCTAATTGTTTTGTATCTGTTGAGATTTGCTTTGTGGCCAAGTATGTGGTCAATTATAAAGAAAGTTCCATGGGGTGCTGAGAAGAAGGTATATTCTTTCTTGTTAGGATGGAATGTTCTGTAGATATCTATTAGGTCCAATTGGGTCATGACATCTGTTAAGTCCTTTATTTCTCTGTTATGTTTCGATTTGGGAGATCTGTCCAGTGGTGAAAGTGGGGTGTTGAGATCTCCCACTATTAATGTGTGGGGTTTTATATGTGGTTTAAGCTTTAGTAATGTTTCTTTTACATATGTGGGTGCCCTTGTGTTTGGGGCATAAATGTTCAGAATTGAAACTTCATCTTGGTGGATCTTTCCTGTGATGAATATGTAATGTCCTTCTTTATCTCTTTTGATTGATTTTAGTTTGAAGTCTATTTTGTTGGATATCAAGATGGCTACCCCTGCTTGTTTCTTAAGACCATTTGATTGGAAAGTCTTTTCCCAGCCTTTTATTCTTAGGTAGTGTCTGTCTTTGAATTTGAGATGTGTTTCTTGTATGCAGCAGAAAGTTGGGTTCTGCTTTCGTATACATTCTGTAAGTCTATGTCTTTTTATAGGTGAATTAAGTCCGTTGATATTAAGGGATATTAACGACCAGTGATTGTTCATCCCTGTCATTTTTGGTGGTAGTGTGTGTGTACTTCCCTTCTTTGGGGTTTACTGTTGTGGCTTTATCTATTTCCTGTGTTTTCGAGTGTGTATCTGACTTCCTTCGGTTGGAATTTTCCTTCTAGTGCTTTCTGTAGGGCTGGGTTTGTGGATAGGTATTGTTTAAATCTGGCTTTGTCTTTGAATGTCTTGTTCCTTCCGTCTATGATGATTGAAAGTTTTGCTGGGTATATTAGTCTGGGCTGACATCCATGGTTTCTTAGTGTCTGCATTACATCTGTCCAGGTCCTTCTGGCTTTCAAAGTCTCCATTGAGAAATCGGGTGCCAGAAATTCTCTCTTCCACCTCTTGCATTCTGTTGGTTATACTTGCATCCGAAGTTCCTGATCTTTTACTCAGGGTTTCTATTTCCAGCATTCCCTCTGTTTGTGTCTTCTTTATTTTTTCAATTTCCTTTTTCAGTTCTTGGACTCTTTCCTTTGTTTGTTTCATTGCTTTTTCATGATTTTCTTTCAGTGCTTTATTGTTTTCTTCCAGGACTTTATTATTTTCTTGGAGGGCTTTATTGTTTTCTTCTAATTTGTTTGCCCTTTCCTCTAGTTGTTTACAGCGTTCTTCCAATTTTCTTGTCTTTTCCTCTACACAAGCCTCTACCTTCTTCATGAAGTTACTCATAAGGCTACTTTCTTCTGCTTCTTCCAATTTTTGGTGTTCAGGTCTAGATGTTGGAGGCGGGCTAGGTTCTGGTGATGCTGTATTGCTCTTCATTTTGTTGTATGTACTTCTGCCTTGACGTCTGCCCATCTCCTTGTGGTTCCTTCTTGGTCTTATCAGTGTACTTGTTTCAGAAAGAGCTGACAGATTCAGGAAGACTCTCTCTCTTGTCCAAAAGGGAGTTCTCTTGTCCAACTCTCTGGTCCAGAAGGGAAGTCGGGGGCAGGCTCTGGTCCAGAATGGCAATCGGGGCAGGCTGGGAGCTGGGGGCTGGTCTCTAAGTCTCAGGAAGTGGCTGGAGTCTTGGGCAGATGGGCGTGGGGGCGGGGGGCTTGGAAAAGGGGATCCCTCCCGGTGGGGCTAGAAGGGGAGCTGTCCGGTGGCCAGAACCTGGTGTCAAGTTGGGCAGGTCTTCCCGGAGTGGCTGGTGTCCAGGGATGGGGTCCGGGTTGGACCTGGGTACTCACCTCTGGACCAGAAGGGAAGTCAGGGGCAGGCTGGGAGCTGGGGGCCGGTCTCTAAGTCTCAGGAAGTGGCTGGAGTCTCGGGCAGATGGGCGTGGGGGCAGGGCGCGGAGATTGCAGGGGCTGCCGGGGGCTTGGAAAAGGGGATCCTTCCCGGTGGGGCTAGAAGGGGAGCTGCCCGGTAGCCAGAACCTGGTGCCAAGTTGGGCAGGTCTTCCCGGAGTGGCTGGTACCCAGGGATGGGGTCCGGGTTGGACCCGGGTACTCACCTCTGGTCCAGAAGGGAAGTCGGGGGCAGGCTGGGAATTGAGGCCGGTCTCTAAGTCTCAGGAAGTGGCTGGGGTCTCGGGCAGATGGGAGTGGGGGCAGGGCGCGGAGATTGCAGGGGTTGGGGGGGGGAGGGTTGGAAAAGGGGATCCCTCCCGGTGGAAATAGAAGGGGAGCTGCCCAGTGGCCAGAACCTGGTGCCAAGTAGGGCAGGTCTTCCCGGAGTGGCTGGTGCCCAGTAATGGGGTCCGGGTTGGTCCCGGGTACTCACCTCTGGACCAGAAGGGAAGTCGGGGGCAGGCTGGGAGCTGGGGGCCGGTTTCTAAGTCTCCGATCTTATTTTCTTATAACCTTTATCTCTCCACTTCTCAATATTCCCCAAAGATGACTCAATATTTAAATTTGATGTTTCAAAAAGATAGGATTTTGAGTAGTTAGTTATTCGGTTGAGTCATTGGTGCGAATTTTACCAATAAAACATCATTTTGCAAAATTTGTTGTACAAAATATGTGAGGATTGGGGATTTATTGAATCGTGTGTTTTTCTTTCTGTTTGTCACTTAAATTGAGATCCATGTTATTTTACACTAGTTGCTAGAACTCCACATCTGTAGTCAACCTAGACATAATAGAAACACAGGCCAAAAAGAAAAATAAATCTTCAAAGAAACAAATTCTTTAAAGAGATAAAGAGAAGAGACAAGAGAAAGTGTGTAGGAGAAGGAAAGAGAATGATCAAATTAATAAAATCAAAGAAATGAAATCAAGGAAAAACACATCCAACAACACAAACATACATACAAATTGGGTTTATTAAGAAAACTTCAGCACTACAGGTTTGATAATATGCAGAAAATTGATACTTTGCTATTGACATGCATTTCACCAAGACTGAATTAAATGAAGTGTTCTGAGTAGTTTTATCTCAACTTGGCAGAAGCTAACACCATTTGAGAGGAGGCAACCTCCATTAAGAAAATGTCTTCATAAGATCCACTGTAAGGCATTTTCTCAATTAGTGATCAATGCGGGGAGGGCCTAGTCCACTGAGGTGAGAGGTGAGGTCATCCTTGGGTTAGTGGTCCTGGGTTTAAAAAGAAAGCAGGCTGAGCAAGCCATGAGAAGCAAGCCAGTAAACAGCATTTCCCCTTGGCCTCTGTGCCAGTTCCTGCTTCCAGGTTCCTGCCCTGTTTGTGTACCTGCCTGATTCCTTCAGTGATGGGCTACAATGTGGAAGTGTAAGTCAAATAAACCCTTTACTCCCCAATTTACTTTTGGTCCTGATATTTCATCACAGCAATAGAAATCCTAACTAAGACATGAAGATACAGGAAACTTATATAGGATGACATTAACTATTTTTCAGTTAATTATTTATTGAGTCAGTAATAAAATATTTCCCTCTACATGTTGTGGACTAAGTGGTTTCAATGGTGAATGCTGCCACTCATTTTAACAAGAAGTAAGCATAATTTTTCTTTTTTTTTTGAGATTCATTTATTTATTATGTATACAGTGTTCTGCCTGCATGCATGCCTGTAGGCCAGAAAAGAGCAGCAGATCTCATTACAGATGATTGGGAGCCACCCTGTGGTTGCTGGGAATTGAACTCAGAACCTTTGGAAGAGCAGCCAGTGCTCTTAACCACAGTGCCATCTCTCCAGCCAGCATAATTTTTCTTAATTTCTTTTAAAACCACAGAGATGAAGACATTCTACCAACTGATTTGGTTAAGTCCAGATTTACCCCACTAGGTGGCAAAAGCAGATGGGGAACCAAAAACACAAAAAGACTATGGGCAATATCCAAGACAATTATTTCAATTGATACATAAAATTCATATTATTAAACTTAAAAAATAGTTAATGATAATAAATAACGACTACCATGCAGACCCCAGCTAGCAATTTATATGTGCATATTTAAGAGGAAGTGTGTGGAGAGGTCAGGAAATTAAAAAAGCTCGTTGAGAGTCTTCAAAATAAAACGGAGTATATGGGAGGTAAGGGTAGTGTAATACATGGTGTAAAAATGCCAATATTGGACGTTGAAGGTTTGAACTGGGGTGAGGAGCAGAGAGGAAGAGCACAGAAGGAGATGTGAAAGGGCTAATCAAAACTAGATGTGTTTGAAAACTGATAAACAAATCTGCTAATTTGTAAGGTAATTAAAAAGGATAATAATAATAATAAAATATTTTAAGTGTTGCTATTCAAAGATGTACTTTGAAATGAAACCCATTATTATGTGTCACAATTAGACCCATTATCATGTATAATTAATATAATTAACATATGCTAGTACAACCTTAAAACACTGAACAGGGAAAAGTTGAACATTTTCTCTCTAAGACCTGAAACAACACAAATTTGATTAGTTTCTTTTCTTTTTAAATTTTCAATTAATTCTTTTTGAGTTTATACTTTAATTACAACATTTCTCCCAAGGCTGTGAACTCTCCAAAGTTTAAGTCACACAGCATGGAGAGTCCCACAAACCAAGAGAAAGTGGATGGCAGCCAGGCTCTGAGAATGACAGGAATTCCCCACCAATAAAATGGTAGAATTTGGAAGATCCATCTCTCTCCATTAACAAAGTCTCAGAACATCTAGTACTGCAATTCCCCATGATTTTTACTTAAAATCGGAACACACAGAAGAATCTGGAGATTACTACATCAAAGGAAAGGAAACAAAACTAAACAATCAAATCCAAACATTGCATCCAATACAAAAGGGCACAGAAATAAGGAAGAGAAGCATCAATACATGTTTATTGTTTTTTGGGGAGTTGAAGGTCAGTGGGTTGTGGAAAATTTAGTCAAATTCTATTCAATAGCCAGACATTAAAGAGCTCAAAGCTTGGTCATGTCTCCAGTAACAAATCCCTTGTGTCAATATTTTGTACATTTTTACTCTGTAGATTTGAAGTCCTTATATTTTCCATTCTTTCTTCACTTCTCTGCTATGGATAAAATATATGGTTAAGGTACTTAACTGATAAATTACTTGAAATGGAAACAAATACATATGTATATATAGTCATAATATATAAATTGGATTATATAAACATCAATATAAAATGTATTCATAATTATACATAAAATATGTAAAAATATATCAATATATAAATATATAAAAATCCATATATGAAAAATATAAAATAAATATATATACATATATATGAACACAATATTAAACTTCAATCAGATAATTTCTAAGATCCTTCAGAACCGATAGATATTCTGACACGAGACAGAATTTGTTTTCATTTTTACAAGTCTCTGGTTTAGACTCTATAGTATCCTCTTTCTTTAATCATGTAGAGGGGATAAAACTTCACTGCACTTAATGAATAAGAAAGAACTTACATTTTGATAAAGCTGTTAGAAATGTGGAACAATAAACCTGAGTTTGTATAAGGCCATACAGAATTTTCCAGAAGAGTCCCTCAGAAAATAGGATTAATGTGTTGTTGTTATTGGGTCTCAAGGAAAAATCAGAAGTTCTTTAATGAGTGCTTGTAATTTTGCACTTTGGGAGGTATTTTTTTTTTTTTTTTTGGTTTTTTTTCGAGACAGGGTTTCTTTGTGTAGCTTTGCACCTTTCCTGGAACTCACTTGGTAGACCAGGGTGGCCTCGAACTCACAGAGATCCGTCTGCCTCTGCCTCCCGAGTGCTGGGATTAAAGGCGTGCACCACCACCGCCCAGCGGCAGATGCCTTTAATACCAGCACTCAGGAGGCAGAGGCAGGTGGATCTCTTTGAGTTCAAGGCCAGCCTGATCTACAGAGTTGGTTCCAGGACATAGGGCTGTTACACAGAGAAATCCTGTCTCGAAAAACAAACAAACAAACAAAAATTCACATTATTGATGAGAATATCAAGTTATAAAAATGTTTCATATCATGAATCAAAATTGTAAATTCTTGCCCAGGAAATAAAACAGCACATTTCTTCTCAAAGGCTATTGCACGAATGTTCCAACATTACAAAATGTTCCAGAAGTACATGTCTAGTGATATTTAATTGAATGAAAAGTGATTAATATCCATATTGTATTCAGTGGTCAAAGGGTCTGCCTGATGGAGAATTCATCATAGTTAAAAAAACAAGAGTCAAAAACCCCACATTTTCCACCTCTTCCAAATGAGAAAGTTGGACTTTAGGGACATGAATGTTTGTGGGTTTTGACAGCTTTCCCACATCCACAGTGGCCAGAAAGTTCAATTTCATGGCTTAAATCAAATTAGTCTCATCAGGAAGCTATCAGAAAAACAGAATTGTTGTCCATGGCTGTTGCCGCCAAACAGGATATATCAGAATTTCACTGTGGACAATCCACCCACCACATCTCAGGCCAAAGATAAATACTATAAAAGGTGGAGAAGATTCTGGGTCTTTCCAACACCTGTCGGACTCCAAACTCTGTCAGAAGCAGGGAATCCAGGCTCTATCATGGTGAAGTTCCTGCTGCTCGCTCTTGCGTTAGGTGTGTCCTGTGCACATCATAACAATCCTGAAATCACTCCCTCAGAGGTATGTGCATTTGGGGATGAAAGGGTCTGGTGTATTCATATACACCCTGAGGTTGGTTTGAGCATGTTCATCTTACGTCATAAAATATATCTCCATACCATATCCAAATCCTATCTGTAATTCAATCTTGGTGTTTTCCAACTCCTTACATGCTTTCAATGAGATCTGCCTACAACATGAAGGAAGGTTAACATGCAAAAATTCCAGATTGGAATTTCCCTGTAGTTGATTGACACAGTGTGAACTGTATCTCAGTGTCCCAGGTTCTATCTAGTGTGAAGGAGTGATGATGTTATTTCACGATTTACTCTCCAGAAAGAAGACATCTACATTTTACTAGGTCTACTTGTTGACTGACCTAAAATATATGTAATAATTAGGATGAATGTTCCTGAAAAAACAGGAAATAGATTGACTAACCGACATTCAAAATGGGGTCTTGTGCTCCTTAGGTTGACGGGAATTGGCGCACCCTTTACATAGGTGCAGATAATGTGGAGAAGGTACTCAAAGGTGGACCTCTGAGAGCTTACTTTCAGCACATGGAGTGCAGTGACGAATGCCAGACACTCACAATCACATTCAAGGTCAAGTAAGTGACATTCACCCAATGCACAGGGACAGGACTGAGAAATAGGAACATGAATGTCATTGTGGAATTTTCACTCAAATATGTGGGCTATGCATGAAAAATGGAGTTGGTCTCCTGGGTGTATTCAGAGAACAGCAGCCACAGCCTGAGTTGTGTCCTTGACTTCAGCCAGATTGGCTGTGCCATTTTCCTATGGTCTTAGCATGTTGGGTAATTCTGGTTGAAACCAGTCACAAATAGTAAAGGAGTGTAGACAATTGAGGACAGAGTCTACTCTTGGAAGCCTAGATTTACTGCCCATGCCAATCATGACCCCAGAGTTGCTGTTTCAGTCTTCAAAAATGGGTTTATTTACCCTACTCAAAAATTACTTCAAGGCAGTTAATGCTACCAATACTGAAATGAAATATTAGCAATCTGGAAAGAGTAAATTCAGAGGTGAGTTTTTGCTGTTTTGTTTTTTTTTAAGGGTGGAAGACGAATGCCAGACACACACAGTTGTGGGAAGAAAAGAGAAAGATGGCATATATATTACAGACTGTGAGTATGTGTGTGTGTGTGTGTGTGTGTGTGTGTGAGAGAGAGAGAGAGAGAGAGAGAGAGAGAGAGAGAGAGAGAGAGAGAGAGAGAGAGAGAGAGAGAGAATGAGAATGGGCACTGTTGGCCCAAGCCTCACATCAAGGGGCCCGGATTCCAGAACAATTCCATCTGATAATTTCTGAAAGTTTCAAAATCCTAACTAAACTTCCAAACATTTATTGGAATATGTGAAGTTAAACTGAATTACACACATTCCTGGAAAAAATTATTAGAGACATGTCAAACTAAATCCTAGGATATGAATGGCATATGGTTGACAACCATTGAAAATGACTGGAAGATCATCTAAAATATTAAAGGTCATTCTCAATAGTATTTCTTTTAGTTCAGATGATACGATTTTGTTGAATATGAAATTTGAAAATTTTACATATACAGAAATACTTAAGGAGTGAATGACTCAAATCCCAAAGCTAAGAAGGGCAATATATAATATGGCGAGTTGGCAAGAAATTATTCTGTTTAATTTGAATTTTGCTTAAAACCAACAAGAGTAAAAATTCAGATTTCCGTGCCTATTATTTAGGAGAAGTCTAAATGATATTCAGAAGACAATATGATGATGTTCCCTGATTGCTTTCTTAAACTTTTTATTTTATAGAAAACTATACAGTGTGTATTTTGTTGTTGCTATTTTTTTTTTTTTTTGAGGCAAGATTTCTCTGTGTAGGCCCCACGGTTCTGGAACTTCCTCTGTGGACCAGCCTGGCCTTGAACTCACAGAAACCCATCTGCCTCTGCTTTCTGAGTGCTGGGATTAAAGATGTGTGCCACAACTTCTGGGCTACAGTGTGTTATTTTAATATTAGCCTGATGAGTTTTACTTTAAATAGGCTGTGGAGACTTAATGCAATTATACACTTTTTATTGAAAATAGAATTTTTTTTGTAAGAGTAAGGTAGAGTCTAAAGTGTGTGTCCTACTTTGTAGCTCTCATTTCCAATTTTATGTCATTGTGAAGGACATTTGTGATACAATTGAAGGAATAAAAAGTGTGAAAAGTATGTCAAATATAATGAAAAAAACCCTGACAATTCTACTGAGTTCTAAGTTGTTTCTGCTTTACTTGCAGACTCTGGTAAAAATTATTTCCAAGTTATGGAGAAGGCAGATGGGATCATCATCTTTCACAATGTTAATGTCGACAACAGTGGAAAGGAGACAAATGTGATTTTAGTTGCTGGTGAGTGTGGTGCCTCTCATATGGCTTCTATTGCTGGGATAAAACATCATAACCAAAAGCAAGTATGGGAGGAAAGAGTTTATTTAACTTCCACTTCCACATTGTAGCCCATCACTGAAGGAAGTCAGGCCAGGAACTCAAACAGAACAGGAACTTGGAGGCAGGAACTGACACAGAGGCAATGAACGGGTGCAGCTTGCATCTCATGGTTTGCTCAGCCTGCTCTCCTATAAAACCCAGGACCACCAGCCCAGGGAATGCACCACCACAATAGTCTGGGCTTTCCCCCATCCATCACTAATTAAGAAAATATACTACAGAGTTTCCCACAGTGGGTTGGGCCCTTCCACATCAACTGTCAGTCTGGAAAATGCCCTACAAGGTTTCCCACAGACCAGTCTGATGGAGATGTTTTCTTTTTTTTTTTTTTTTTTTTTTTTTGGTTTTTCGAGACAGGGTTTCTCTGTGTAGCTTTGCGCCTTTTCCTGGAACTCACTTGGTAGCCCAGGCTGGCCTCGAACTCACAGAGATCCGCCTGGCTCTGCCTCCCAAGTGCTGGGATTAAAGGCGTGCGCCACCACCGCCCGGCTGGAGATGTTTTCTTAATGGAGGTTCCCACTTCCCATGTGATCTCAGCTGTGTTAAGTAGACTAAAAAAAAATTAGCTTGCATTGTTTGACAAAGCTATGAGGAGAGGGATGGGGTAGAGTGGGGGATGGGGGATGGGAGTGGGCATGGGTGAGTGTTGGATACAGAGGGTGAGGTGAGGGTTTGGGGTGGTTGTTGATATTTGGTTCACCTCATTTAACTGTTCATTTCAATAATAATCAACAATTCATGGGTATGGATTCTAGAATCTACACAGAAATAAAATGGAAAGTCAGACCATGCAGATATTTAGTTCACTGGTTCCTACTATCAGGATTCCATACAGCCCCTTTTGAAAAAAAAAAACATGCTGATGTGGAAAGCATGAATAAATATAATCATAATTGTCATAATAATAATAATAATAATAATAATAATAATAATAATAATAACAACAACAACATACTTAGTCTTCAAGGTGGGGGAGGTCATGGTTACTCACATTTTGATTCCATTAGATGTGTTCTTTTCACTTTAGAAATCTTAGGCTGAGCAGAATTGGGATGAGGGATGGTCCAGAAGGTAGGATGTCTCCATGGGTCAGTACCAAGTGACCCATTTTAACTGGGGGCTGCTCTGAGTTACCCAGTATCTTAAGGGACATTTGGTTTTCTGTTCCATGCAATGTAGGGAAAGAAGAGAGTCTGAGCAAAGCACAGAAACAGGAGCTTAAGAAGCTGGCCAACAAACTCAATATTCCAAATGAGAATATCCAGCACTTGGAGCCCACAGGTAACACCATTGTGTTTCACACAGCACACAAATGCATCTGAAAATATTCAGAACAATCATTGATTCATACTTTTAAATTTCAAAATCACTGGAAATATTAAGGGAATCTAACAATGTTTTTTATTTGTGCTTATTTTCTCCCTTTCTCAAAACAATCTTTCATAGACACTTGTCATCAATAAAGACGCTGTATGGGTAAGTACAAACAGGGTAGAAGAGCTTGCTCACTGTTTAATCTGGTAGAATTCATCCCTTAGTCGATTAGTTATATATTTAATAGAAAATATATATTATATATACTCAAATGTGGCAAAGTTATGATTGACATTGCCGTTAGTGTTTATAACATGACAAAAAGCAACTCTCCCCCTAAAGCAAAGTGTAGATTTCTATTATCTTGATGTGAAAAATTTTGTGAAATTCTCAATTATTGAAAATGAGTAATATTTGTGGAAATCAAGAGTGTATCTTGTGTTTGGAAATACTATAAATGTAGATGATCTTTCTAGAAATCTCTTGAGACACAATCTTGCACATACTTACTTTTCTCTGGTAGATAATCAAGATTTATATAGAAAACTGTCTATCTAAAGCCCAGTACAAAGCTATGGAAGTCAGCAAGGACAAACATAGGCCTAACCCTCTGACATTTGTCATTTTTATCAAACCTCCCACTATAGTCCTCAACCATTGTTTTTTCATTTGCAATCTCAGAAAGTTTGTCAGTCCCATCAGCCCATGAATATCTTACTGTTTTGTTTGTTTGTTTTGCTTTTTGCTTTTGAAGCTTCATGGATGACAGCAAGATCAGGAATATTTCCCACATCACTTTTTCCGTGAAAAGAGAATCATGACAATGAAGATAACTCACCTTTCATTTTTTCTTTTCATCTTACCTATAAAGCCAGAATCTCTGAAGCAAGATTCCCTGCTTCATGGATTTTCATCCCATCCTCCTACCATAGTACTGCCTCTTCCACTGATTAAATAAACTGATTTCTCATGCATACATTTCTGTGTTCAAACAGTGTGATATAATAATATACAACAAACAACTCCACTCTAACTATTGAAAAATAATCTAGTTTGGGATGACTAGTTCAGAGCAGCAATTGCCCTTGCAAAAGACCTGAGTTCAGTTGCTATCAACCACATTGCAGTATACAAACATCTGTAACTCCAGCTCCAGGGAAATCTCCACCATCTTCTGGCCTCCACAGGTACTGCACCCACCTGGTTCACATACTCATACACAGACACACAAATAAAAAAATAAAATAAATCTTTTAAAAAATGTGATTAACCAGACAAGGTGGTACATGCTGTTCAATCCAGGGCTTGGGAAGCAGAGGAAGTTGTATTTCTGAGAATTCAAGGCCATCATGGTCTATATATTGAGTTCTAGGACAACCAGGGCTACATAGTGAGACCTTGTCTCAAAACAAAACAAAATGTAAACCAATAAAAATTAAGATAAAAACTGAAATAGTCGATAATAGAACAAGAAATAATTTTTATTGGGAATAAGTACATAATTCAATGATTTGTCCTAATTAGATGAGAAAATATTAGTCACAATATCACAAACATGATATTCACAACATAATGCAAACTTTCTATGGAATGTCTTTCCGTACATGGGGCTTGATAGCCAGGATGGCCTAAGAGGCAGACGGGAGCAATCTTAGGAAGTGAGCTTAATGTCTCTCTGATGTTAAAAAAAAAAAAGATAAAAGAGCATTTTAAAACATCTGCCAAAAATGTTATTTTTTCAGGGATATAAAATGGAATATCAGCACCCAATGGAATATTCTATTCTTTTGGCAGAGAGGCATAGCATTCCCTTAATGGGGGACCTTAAAACTACTGTACCATGAACATTATGGTGGAGGTGTATGTTCTGAGTTTTGTCTCAGATTTAGAAAACAATAGAGAAATAAGGTGAAAGATAAAAACATAGAGGCAAGAGCTTGCATGCAGACCCTCACTCATGCCCATTCTTATGATACACTTTACAGGAAAGTCCGTCCTTCCTTTTTTAAAAGAAAAACACTATTCTAGTGTCTTTGGTTCAGGAAGGTTCAGGAAGGTACTTTGCAGGCTACCAAAAGAGAAATGTAAACACCAACCCAGCCACAAACCCTTTGAGCTACAATCTATCCTGCCTGCAAAATATGCTAGGGCAATGGTGGCATAGAATTTGTGTGAGTAACCAACTGATGTCTGATTTGACTTAAGACCCACTCCATGAGAGCGAACCAATACCCAACACTGCGTGGGTGTTTTAGAACCAGAGATTAGATAGCTCAGAAACATTGAGTAAAATCAAATACTCTTGGTTTTAAAAAGAAGGAATGATAAAATGACTCCTAATGATTTCTGCTTTACTCATAGTTCATTGCCCCATTCAGCCATCATCAGAGAGACTAACTCAGGCAGCAGATGAGAACATATGCAGAGACCTACAGCTAGACATTACACACATAGAGAAAGAGAGACTTTGGAACACACAACTCTAAATGGGATGCCTTCATCAAATCCGTCTCCTGAGAAATCAGGGAAGGAGTTGGGGAGGCAGAAGGGATGGAGGCCACCAGAAGAATGAGTCCCTCTAATCAACTGAGCAAATTGCATGTGAATTTACAGAGACTGATGCACCAAGCACAGGGCCTACACAGGTCTGCACCAGTTCCTCTGCATATATATTATAGCCTTCTGTGTAGTAATTCTATGGATTCCTGAGTGTATGAACCAGTGGATCTTGTAATCTCATGCCTTCTCTTGAGGGCTCTTTTCCTTCTCTTGGGTTACCTTGTTCAACTTCAATGTGATGTTTTTTTTTATTATTATATTTTATTGTTAGTTTTGTTGTTAAAATGGGAAGAAAGAAAGAAAAAGAAATCATGCTCTACCTTTCAAAAACAAAAAATTGAAAACATATAAATAATACAAATAAAGAATAGGTCATTAAATTTCATCAACTTTAAATGATTTTTCATCGTTATTTTTCTAAACTGTGTATTGGAATCAAGACTCTATGAACTGCTTTGATATCAGCTTACTTTATACAAAATAACAGTGTTATTACCATTTTTTATAGACATTTATAATTTTTTAGAGGAATTTTGTATTTCCTCTTCAGTTTCATACATTTCTTCAGTGGGATTTGTTCCCCTTGCTGCATTTGATGGGGGAGAGTTAGAAGAGATGCCTGTTGGAATCCTGCATGGCGTATCTATTAATCAGTTTGCTGTCAGTTCATAAAAACCAACAATCTCTTCTGAATCTCCCCATCAAAATAAAGATACCCCCAGAAAAGTCACCTGAAAACAAGGTGAGACTATGTGGAAAGCTGGTGAACAGTGTGAACACTGTGATATGAATTAATTTTTAAGTTCAAATAATAATGCAGACACTCAAACACAACTTCCTATGCCATATTTTCATGTTCCCAGGTGTGTCTAAAATCCATCAAGGATTTGGTAATGTTTATCTGTTTATTTCAGGTAGTATATCTTCCAATTTTACCTGTTACTGAGTTGTAGAATCCACTCAGTGATGATCTTCTGCAAAAATCAAAATAAGAAGTAAATGTAGTCTGAATGGTTCACATAGCACATAACTTCACCCATGTTTCCTTATGAGCAACAAAACAGAATTCCAAAATCTTTCTGCTTTTGTTTGTCAGAATACATTTCTATCACAATATATCTAAGATATTGATTTAATATCAGGAACTTTAAAGTAATTTGATTGATGAGCTCGTGGACTTATATAAAATGGTAAAGTGTTGCTGTCCTTTAAGACCTCATGTCTGAACTAGAGTCAACATTTAGTGAAATGAGTTAGATTTATTGTTCAAGTAATTTTGATGGATAAGGGGATGTGTACTTGAGATTAATTCGTTCCTGATGACTCATGGTTATATCTTTAATTCAGCTCCAATATCATACTTGTCTATAGTGTGTGAAAACGCCTAAGGACTACAGTGTTACATACTCCACAGAGAAAGTGTATATGCATTGAAAATAAAGTTCTTTAATCATCATGATAATGTTTGAAAACAAATGAGTGAATATATATCTCTGCACCAGTGCAACTTATGGAAAAGATGATGAAAATGTTATTTTTCTAAGAAACAGACAGGAAAAATGTTTTCTCCCATACATAATTGGATATATCTACCCAGTGCTATACTCACATATGCTTTATAGTTCAAGGTATTAAGAAACCCCACTTGAAATAAGATGCTGACTTTTTGACACAGAATACATTATAATATCAACTAGGAAGAAACAATGTTTACTTGATTAGATGTTGAGATAGATTGTACTGTTTGAGTTTTCTTATTTTTAACACACACTGTCAACCCATCCATTAATAATTGTTTCTATTTTGTGACTGTACCTGGCAATGTAATGTTAGTTTTTTGAAGCTATAGACTTAAGCGAACATCCTGCATCATCTGATGCAAAACACACATGTCATGTATCTTCCCATATTTTTCAGACCTCGACAAAACCTATGTAGAGTCACCTTTGTAATGTACCATGGCATAAAATTCATGTGAACATGAAATAAGGAAAGCTCTCTTGAAATTACATTAACTCAAGCTGGATACTTTTAGTATTCAAATTTTAAAACTTCAATATTTAACTTTAGTTAACAATCCATTAAATATTTTAATTAATAACAATGTTTTTATTTTTAATCAGTTGAATTATATGGTGAATCACACTTATTGTCAGGAACATGAACATACAGTAGGATTAAACATATTTAATATAAAATTATTTCAGATATACTTTATTGCTCTTGAGGATAATAGTGATGGGAATCATAGTTGATCTTTTGGTGTTGGAAGATGCAACATAGATTTGTTACACAATTGCTATATAATTAGATCATAAACTTCCACTGTAATGTTTCAAATAATCTGTTTCAGAAAAATATATGATAAGGCCTCATTGTCTATATTCAGTGAATTATGCACTGCTTTGTGCCTTTGTTCTTAAGTATTGATGTTTGAAATAGTTAATAAAGTCAAAATCTTGGGAGTCATGACTCTGTGTATCACTCTTGTGTGTGTTTAAGGAAATGTAAGTATGAGGTAGTAATGTTTGGAGTTGTGAACTAGGAATCCTCAGTAATCTAACTTCTCATTTTAGTCCTGTCTACACCATAGAATCTTTTCCCCAGTGTTCTTGATCACTATGTAAATGGGCAGTGAGTTAAGGCGAACATTGTACCAAGTTTGTGAGTTCTGTCATTGTGGTGATGGGAAAATAAAAAAGATACAATCTCAGAGGAATGGTGTTATTATAATTTCAAAATACTGCAACTACTGATGATGACGATGATGATAGTCAAAATCTCCCCTGAAAATGTTGTTTAACAATCTTGACATGTATCTACTTAAAATGTAGATGTTAATTCTAGAAATTTCCACAGTGTGGTCCCTGGAGGGATTTAGGAGTGAAAACAATTTTGTGCATGAAGCACATCATACTGAAATGGTTGAGTCTCATTTATTACTAACAGACACAGTGGAAGGTTTTAATTTGTGTTTTTATTTAAACAACTGCCATATGTTGCTACTTGAACATAAGTTTATGTCACAGAGTCTGTCTACTGAATAGGATTTTCCAGTCTAGTTACTGATGTGATACCTAACAGTTATTCCAGCATGTGACTTTGACAGTCACCTTGTAGACCAGTCTGGTCACAGAGTTAACACTGTATGAAAGTTATTGCTACTTTTCTAATAATGACTTTTTTACTTTTTTATACTATAATTATATCATTTGCCCCTTTCTTCTCTCCAGCTCTTCCTATAAAAGCCTGGCTCTCTTCCATTTTCTTTCTTTTTTTTTTTTGGTTTTTTTTTTGAGGTGGGGGGTTTGAGACAGGATTTCTCTGCGTAGCTTTGTGCCTTTCCTGGAGCTCACGTGGTAGCCCAGGCTGGCCTCGAACTAACAGAGATCAGCCTGGCTCTGCCTCCAGAGTGCTGGGATTAAAGGCGTGCACCACCACCGCCCGGCCTCTCTTCCATTTTCATTGTCTCTATTTCTTTAACTCTGTAGATACACAGATTGTTAATATATATATATATATATATTCAAAATAAATGTATATGAACAATATATATATGTATATGAACAATATATATAAGAGCAGTAGTCTTGGTTTTATTACATTGTAATAAATATCTGCTTTTAAATCAGTGATTGCTTAACACACATTACACTCCATGAATTAGAATTTACCATGGAATCTGTTTATGGAGAGAGACATTTTATTGTCCACTACCCTCATACAGTAAATACATATTTATATATATATATCACTCTTATAAATATATATTTCTATAAGTATATTCCTTAATATATAGGTACAATTATATTCCTATGAATGTTTTAATACATTGAGGTGTTATTCCTACAAATATATATATATATGTAACTATAAGTATATTTCTATGCTATATATTTATAAATACAAAAATACAACTTTATTCCTATAAATATATAATACTTTCCCTTTTATTGAAAATAGATTCTGTTCTCATACAAAATATTATTGCTGTGGGATGGTCCATCCATACACTGTGAATGTGTGTTGCTCTCATTAGTTGATAATAAAGCTAATTTGGCCTATGCAAGTCAGGATAAGGTTAGCAGAACAATCAAACTGAGGAATCAGATGAACTGGGGTGGAGTCATGGGGAGTGGAGAGCCAGCTGCCCAAGAAGCAAAATGAAAGAGGACTGGTAAACCATGGACCATGTGACAATGCATACATTAATAGAAATGGGTTAATTTCAAGCCTGAGCCATTGGCCAAGCATTTATGATTAATATAAGCCTCTGTGTAATAATTTGGAAAGTGCCTGCCAGGTATTTGGGACTGGGCGTTCAGGACAAAAAGCTCTGCCTCTCTTGACATATCATGATTACAGTTTCCATTCCCTTTACTCCTCCCAATCTCCCCTCCCCCCCAGATCTACTCCCTCACTGTTTCTCATTAGAAAAGGACAGGCTTCTAGGAGATAACCAAACATGACACAATAAAATATAGTAAGACAAAGCAAGAACCATCACATCAAAGTTGGACAAGGCAAACCAACAGATGTAAAAGATCCCCAAGAGAAGGCACAAAAATCAGAGACCCAGAGTACACACACTAAGGAATCTCACAAAAATACTAAACTGAAAGCTGTAAAAAATATACAGAAGACCTGGTGCAGACCTGTAAGTTCTGTCATGCCTCTTCAGTCTCTGTGAATTCATATGAGCTTTGATTAGTTAATATAGAGAGCTTTCTTGTCCTGGTGTCCGCCATTACCTCTGGCGCTTACATTCTTTCACCCTCTTCTTCCCTGGGGTTCCCTGAGCTCTGAGGGGAGGGACTTGATGGAGAGAGCTTATTTAGAGTTATGTGTTGCAATGTCTGACTGTGGTTCTCCATATCTGTTCCCATGTGCTGTAGGAGGAAGCTTCTCTGATGGTAGTGGAATAAGACAATA
This sequence comes from Peromyscus leucopus, assembly GCF_004664715.2. NCBI lineage: Eukaryota > Metazoa > Chordata > Mammalia > Rodentia > Cricetidae > Peromyscus > Peromyscus leucopus. Next base: position 39,964,446 of record NC_051083.1, read on the forward strand.
ATATATGAGCATAGCAGAATATCATTAGGAGCCATTTTATCACTACTTTTTTTTTTTCAAGACCAGTAGTATGGTATTTACCCTGGGTCTCTGGGCTATCTCATCTGGGGTTCTTGGCTGCTCAAGCAGTGCTGGGAATGGTTTCCCTTTTGTGGAGTGAGTCTTCAGTTAAATCAAGGGTATATACACCCACAAGTTCTGTGTCACCATTGCCCAGGCACATCTTGCAGGCAGGTCAGATTGTAGATCAAAGGTTTTGTGTCTGTTGGTGTTTGTGTTTCTCCTTTGGTAGCCTGCAGAGTAACTCCCCATACTAAAGACACCAGGATGAAGGGGTTAATGGTTCTATGTAGGCACCAGCTAAACCTTTCCATGTTCAATGGGTTGTATAGGCATTGTCTTCAGCAATCAGTAGCTGCTGTCAGTTTGTGGAGAACAATCTATTGTCTTGGCAACAGCCTGGGTTATTTGGAAATTTCCATGGGAATCCTTTGGTCAAAACTCCTATGAATATATTCCTATAACATATGTATTCCTAAATATACAAGTACAATTATGTCCCTGTAAATATTTTGTTGTTGGGTATTTTTTCAACTCTATTGACTCTTTTGGGGGGTCTGCCACCCAGTTCCCAAGTAAACACACAGAGTCTTATTCTCCTTATAAGTGCCCAGTCATATCTTGACTTGTTTCTAGCCAGATTTTCTTATCTTAAATTATCCCATCTACCGTTGCCTATGGGCTTTTTCCTTTTCTTACTCCTGTAAATCTTACTTTCACACTTACTCTGTGGGTGGCTGTGTGGCTGGGTGGCTGGCCCCTAGCATCCTCCTCTACCTGTTCTCTTGCTCTTTCTTCCTTTTCATCAGGTGTTTTATACAGACACAGTAACACTGCTTCAAAGAGTTAAACAAATGCAACATAAGCAAAAGCAACACACCTTAAAATAATATTCTACTACAAACACTTTATTTTATGCATTTATTTATTTTTCCTGGGAAAGATCTGGTGATAATTCTAAAAAATATTTTATTTATTCTATGTGTTTTCACACCCCATGTATCTTGATCCCATTCATTCCCCATCCCTTCGCATCTGCCCTCCATCCCTGCACTTCCCCGCCAAATAAAACAAATTGAAGAGAAAAAAAGAAGACAATAAAATGAGATAAATTAAAAGCGGAAGGAATTAAAAATCTCATCATGGAAGCTGCACTGTGACCCAGTAGGTCACGCCGTATACCCCTTTGTCCATTCATCTCCACTTCCAAGTGTTCATTGCAAAGAGTCAGTGGTCTAGTTTGAGGCTCCTGGTCTTCACTAGAGTTTTGGTGCTGGGCCCCCATTAAGACCCTTCCTGGACATCCCGCTGCTGCCCTGTGTTATGGAGACCCTGAAGATTTGGGTCTTTGGGTCATGTCCCTTCTTCATGTGCTCCAGCAGATCATACATGGCGTGCATGTTGGTGCAGGCAAGTCATAACCCTGGGTCTGGGCCAGGGCAGCTGTAGGGTTGGTCCCATTTCCAGATAGCAAATGGGAAATGGGGGCAGTACTCCTGAGTGTTCCAGCTGGTGGGGGTCAGGGATGGCTCTTCCACTCTTATGACCACAGGGCTAGCTCTCTTACCTGCTTCCCGTATTTATGAGTGAGGCGGCAGGAGGCAAGGAGGAGGGCAACTCTCCCTGCCTCTGTTGCCACAGACAGATGGGTAATGGAGATTTGCCTCCCATGGTCACAGCTTCATGGCTGGCAGTCCTACACCTGTGCTACCACTGTTGGCTCAGTTGTGCTGGCCTTCAGTTGTGCTGCCCTGGCGAGGTGCAAGGCCTGCCCTCCCCAGTGTTGCAACTGGTAGGGGACAGCTCTCCTGCACTCGTGACCACAGAGCCAGCTCTCCCACTGCCCCAGTTGTTGATGAGCAGGGGTTGGGGTGGGGGGTTGGAGGAATGGCATCTCTCACAGTATTGCTGTGTGGAAGGCGAGGGGTGGGGCTAGGTCTCCCACACTTTCATCCTCAGGGTTGGTTCTCCTGTGCTCTCATCAACAAGATGATCTCTGCTGTGCTTCCCAGACTAAGCACAGGGCTCTCTTTCACATGTGTTGCTGCTGGTCAAGGGTTCAGCTCCCTCACCAGCTCAGCCCGCTCCCTTCCTCTCTCATCTCTTGAGATTTGCCTCCATCCACAGGACCTGAACCATTCTCCCTCTCTCCCACAAAACACCATACCACACCTCTGCTCACTCTAAGAATGGTTTTCTGGCTGGTGCTTCAAGGTACCAGGTGGGCCTGTGTTTTTCTCTTTGGCCAGGGTGGGCAGTCCCAGGCCTGTGTGTGAGTCACACTGTCTGACTCAGGTCGCCGTGATGCAGGGCTGGGCTATGCTTCCTCATCAATGGAGAACATTATTGTGCCCAACTGCCCTGAGCTGGGCTCGTGATTGGTGCGTTCAGCTTTGTTCAGTCTACCCTAGCCATATGACTTGGGGTGGGCGCTTAGCTAGAGTTCCCTAACAGCCAGGGTTTGAATCCCCTGTCCCTGTAAGGTTGTTTTGTGTCCATCACCAATTCAGGTTTGGACAGAGGCTCCTGCTTGAATGTGGCTCCCACAGAACCGAGAGTCTGGGGGGATAGACAGATATTTTTTAAATTGATAGTTATATGGATCCTAATATTTCTTCTTTTTAACATAATATTTCCAACCTTTTATTCACAATCATCTCTATTTCAAATTCCACCCACAAGATGTTGCATTTGGGTGATATAAATGCTGACTTAGGGAAGCCTTAGGAAGGGAACTATTTTAAAACAGGCAGATGGCTCAGTCATTTAAAGTGCTTGCTAAAGCAAACATTAGGACCACGGTTCCATCCCCAGAATCCTTGAAAAAAGCAAAGTTGTGGTGGCTCACACCTGTCATTCTAGCACTGGAACAATGAGGGGAAAGACTCATGGGTGCATCCTCGGTAGCCCTGCACGTTCCTTCTACAGGTAAAACTCCCCTCTTCTATTTTTTAAACACGTTTTTAGTTGAAATAGAATTTTATCACCCCCTTTCTCTCCCTCCATCTCCTGCCATGCCCCACCCACCCACTCTCAAGCTGATACCCTCTTTTTCTTCTGTTTTTGTTACTGATCCCAAACTGCAGCCTTTTGAGGATCTTCCATGAGCATTTCAAGGGCATCCTAGGTAGCCATCCTGGATCACTTGAAGATTCACATAGCTCTTGCATATATATTGAAAACAAATTTTTGGTTGAAAGAAAGAGTACATGACATTGGCTGGAGACAGTGTCACAGGATTGATTAAGAGGATGTGGAGGGAATGGAGTGACGATGAATTTGATCAAAACACATAGAATGCAAGTATGAAATGTTCAAAGAATAATAAAAATACATTAGAAAAAGAATTCTCGAGATGGTAAGAGTCTCTAAATAGAACGGGAAGCATTGAAAAACAGCAGACAAAGTTGTTTTATACCCTTCAAATGCACACACACACACACACACACACACACACACACACACACACAGACACCAAAAAACATTGGAAATATTCTTGTTTTCTAAAAATACTAATTCTAGCCTTCCAAAATTATGTAAACATTACTAGCACATGTGTAACATCATGTTATATATGGTTATATATGTAAGATCTACATGAATATGGAAATTATAAAGCCCTCAAGCTCACAAATAAGCTGAAGAAATGAGAATATTTTTATCCTAGAGTTTACTAATAATTGAAATGCAAGTGAAATCATGTACACTGGCTAAATCATATTCAACATAAAGTCTTTTTTTGTTTGAATTATATCTTTTAATTTTTTTATTATTACCATGATTTTATTTTACAATACCATTCAGTTCTACATAACAGCCACAGATACCCTTGTTCTGGCCCTTCCTGCCCCCCTCCCCTTGCCCCAGCCCATCCCCATTCCCATCCCTTCCAGAGCAAGGCCTCCCCAAGGACTGAGATCGACCTGGTAGACTCAGTCCAGGCAGGTCCAGTACCCTCCTCCCAGATTGAGCCAAGCATCCCTGCATAAGTCCCAGGTTTCAAACAGCTAACTCATGCAATGAGCCCAGGACCTGTGCCACTGCCTATATGCCTCCCAAACAGATCAAGCCAATCAACTGTCTCACCTATTCAGAGGGCCTGATCCAGTTGGGGACCCCTCAGCCTTTGGTTCATAGTTCATGTGTTTCCATTCGTTTGGCTATTTGTCCCTGCGCTTTATCCAACCTTGGTTTCATCAATTCTCGCTCATATAAACCATATGCTTTCTCGGTAATTAGACTGCCGGCACTCCACCTGGGGCCTAGCTGTGGATGTCTGCATCCAGATTCCTCAGTCCTTGGATGCGGTTTCTGGCACAACTATTAGGGTGTTTGGCCATACCATCACCAGAGTAGCTCAGTCGCGGCTGTCTCGCGTCATTGCCAGCAATCTTTTGTGGAGGTATCTTTGTGGATTTCTGTGGGCCTCTTTAGCACTTTGTTTCTTCCTTTTCTCATGTGGCCTCTCTTTTTTTTCTTTTTTAAGTAAATTTACTTTACAACATCATTTAGTTCAACATAATAGCCACAGATTCCCCTGTTCTCCCCCTCTCGCCCCCTCCCCCTCCCCCCCACCCCACCCCCCATTCCCACCTCCTCCAGATCAAGGTCTCCCCAAGAACCGGGATCGACCTGGTAGACTCAGTCCAGCCAGGTCCAGTCCCCCCCTCCCAGACCGAGCCAAGCGTCCCTGCATAGGTCCCAGGATTCAAACAGCCAACTCATGCAACTAGCCCAGGACCCGGCAACAACACACAGCTGCCTCCCAAACAGATCAAGCCAAATGACTGTCTCACCCGTTCAGGGGCCTGATCCAGTTGGGGGCCCCTCAGCCTTTGGTTCATAGATCCTGTGCTTCCATTCATTTGGTTATTTGTCCCTGTGCTTTATCCAACCTTGGCTTCAACAATTCTCGCTCATATAAACCCTCTTCTTTCTCACTAATTAGACTCCCAGTGCTCCACCAGGGGCCCAGCCGTGGATGTCTGCATCCAGATTCCTCAGACCTTCCTTAGATGGGGTTTATGGCACAACTAACAGGGTGTCTGGCCATCCCATCACCAGAGTAGGTCAGTTCCTGCCGTCTCTGGACCATTGCCAGCAGTCTTTTGTGGGGGTATTGTTGTGGATCTCCGTGGGCCTCCCTAGCTCTCTGCTTCCTCCCCTTCTCATGTGGTCTTCATTTACCATGGTCTCCTATTCCTTGTTCTCCCTCTCTTTTCTTGATCCAGCTAGGATCTCCCACTCTTTCCCTCGAGCGTTGCCCTTCATTGTTCCCACTCATGACCAGGCTGTTCATGTAGATCTCATCCATTTCTCCGTGTCTTTTTTGGGGTCCCGTTTTCCAGGTAGCCTCACTGGTGATGTGAGTAGCAGTCCAGTCATCCTTGTTCCACATTCCACATCTAGCATCTTCCTATGAGTGAGTACATGCCATATTTGTCTTTCTAAGTCTGGGTTACCTCACTCAGGATGATTTTTTCTAGGTCCATTCATTTGCCTGCAAACCGTATGATGTCATTGTTTTTCTCTGCTGAGTAGTATTCCATTGTGTATATGTGCCACAATTTATTTATCCATTCTTCAATTGAAGGGCATCTAGGTTGTTTCCAGGTTTTGGCTATTACAAACAATGCTGATATGAACATAGCTGAGCAAGTGCTCTTGTGGTATGACTGAGCATTTCTTGGGTATATGCCCAGGAGTGGTATAGCTGGATCTTGGGGGAGATTGATTCCCAATTTTTTAAGAAAGTGCCATATTGATTTCCAAAGTGGTTGTACAAGCTTGCATTCCCACCAGCAGTGGAGGAGAGTTCCCCTAGTTCCACAACCTTTCCAGCATAAAGTGTCTTCAGTGTTTTTTATCTTAACCACTCTGACAGGCGTAAGGTGGTATCTCAGAGTTCTTTTGATTTGCATTTCCCTGATGATTAGGGATGTTGAGCAATTCCTTAAATGTCTTTCAGCCATTTGAGTTTCCTCTGTTGAGAATTCTCTGTTTAGTTCTAAAGCCCATTTCTCAATTGGACTGTTGGTCGTTTTGATGTCTAATTTCTTGAGTTCCTTATATATTCTGGATATCAGTCCTCTGTCAGATGTGGGGTTGGTGAAGATCTTTTCCCATTCTGTAGGCTGTCGCTTTGCCTTGTTGACCATATCCTTTGTTCTACAAAAGCTTCTCAGTTTCAAGAGGTCCCATTGATTGATTGTTTCACTCAGTGTCTGCGCTACTGGTGTTATATTTAGGAAGTGATCTCCTATGCCAATGTGTTTAAGACTACTTCCTACTTTCTCTTCTAGCAGGTTCAGAGTAGCTGGATGTATGTTGAGGTCTTTGATCCACTTGGACTTAAGTTTTGTGCACGGTGACAGATATGGATCTATTTGCAGCCTTTCACACGTTGATATCCAGTTATGCCAGCACCATTTGTTGAAGATGCTTTCTTTTTTCCATTGTACACTTTTGGCTTCTTTGTCAAAAATTATATGTCCACAGGATCCAACCCGGACCCCATCCCTGGGCACCAGCCACTCCGGGAAGACCTGCCCAACTTGGCACCAGGTTCTGGCCACCGGGCAGCTCCCCTTCTATTTCCACCGGGAGGGATCCCCTTTTCCAAGCCCCCCGGCAGCCCCTGCAATCTCCGCGCCCTGCCCCCACTCCCATCTGCCCGAGACCCCAGCCACTTCCTGAGACTTAGAGACCGGCCCCCAGCTCCCAGCCTGTCCCCGACTGCCATTCTGGACCAGAGCCTGCCCCCGACTTCCCTTCTGGACCAGAGAGTTGGACAAGAGAACTCCCTTTTGGACAAGAGAGAGAGTCTTCCTGAATCTGTCAGCTCTTTCTGAAACAAGTACACTGATAAGACCAAGAAGGAACCACAAGGAGATGGGCAGACGTCAAGGCAGAAGTACATACAACAAAATGAAGAGCAATACAGCATCACCAGAACCTAGCCCGCCTCCCACATCTAGACCTGAACACCAAAAATTGGAAGAAGCAGAAGAAAGTAGCCTTATGAGTAACTTCATGAAGAAGGTAGAGGCTTGTGTAGAGGAAAAGACAAGAAAATTGGAAGAACGCTGTAAACAACTAGAGGAAAGGGCAAACAAATTAGAAGAAAACAATAAAGCCCTCCAAGAAAACAATAAAGCACTAAAAGAAAATCATGAAAAAGCAATGAAACAAACAAAGGAAACAGTCCAAGAACTGAAAAGGGAAATTGAAAAAATAAAGAAGACACAAACAGAGGGAATGCTGGAAATAGAAACCCTGAGTAAAAGATCAGGAACTTCGGATGCAAGTATAACCAACAGAATGCAAGAGGTGGAAGAGAGGATCTCTGGCATTGAAGATACAGTAGAAGAAATAGTTTCATCAGTCGAAGGAAACACTAAAGCCAACAAAGTCATGAACCAAAATGTCCAAGAAATCTGGGACACCATGAAAAGACCAAACCTAGGAATTATAGGGATAGAAGAAGGTGAAGAATAACAACTCAAAGGCACAGAAAATATATTCAACAAATTTATAGAAGAAAACTTTCCCAACTTAAAGAAGGAAATGCCTATGAAGATACAAGAAGCCTATAGAACACCAAACAGACTAGACCCCCCAAAAAAGTCCCCTCGACACATAATAATTAAACAACTAAATGTACAGAATAAAGAAAGAATATTAAGAGCAGCCAAGGAAAAAGGCCAAGTGACCTATAAAGGTAAGCCCATCAGAATAACACCTGATTTCTCAATGGAGACTTTGAAGGCCAGAAGGACCTGGTCAGCTGTAATGCAGACACTAAGAGACCATGGATGTCAGACCAGACTAATATACCCAGCAAAACTTTCAATCATCGTAGACGGAAGGAACAAGACATTCAAAGACAAAGCCAGATTTAAACAATACCTATCCACAAACCCAGCCCTACAGAAAGCACTAGAAGGAAAATTCCAACCGAAGGAAGTCAGATACACACTCGAAAACACAGGCAATAGATAAAGCCACAACAGTAAACCCCAAAGAAGAGAAGTACACACACACTACCACCAAAAATAACAGGGATGAACAATCACTGGTCATTAATATCCCTTAATATCAACGGACTTAATTCACCTATAAAAAGACATAGACTTACAGAATGTATACGAAAGCAGAACCCAACTTTCTGCTGCATACAAGAAACACATCTCAAATTAAACGACAGACACTACCTAAGAATAAAAGGCTGGGAAAAGACTTTCCAATCAAATGGTCTTAAGAAACAAGCAGGGGTAGCCATCCTGATATCCAACAAAATAGACTTCAAACTAAAATCAATCAAAAGAGATCAAGAAGGACATTACATCCTCATCACAGGAAAGATCCACCAAGATGAAGTTTCAATTCTGAACATTTATGCCCAAACACAAGGGCAACCACATATGTAAAAGAAACATTACTAAAGCTTAAACCACATATAAAACCCCACACATTAATAGTGGGAGATCTCAACACCCCACTTTCACCACTGGACAGATCTCTCAAATCAAAACTTAACAGAGAAATAAAGGACTTAACTGATGTCATGACCCAATTGGACCTAATAGATATCTACAGAACATTCCATCCTAACAAGAAAGAATATACCTTCTTCTCAGCACCCCATGGAACTTTCTCTAAAATCGACCACATACTTGGCCACAAAGCAAATCATGTGGGCCTCTTTAGCACTTTGTTTCTTCCTTTTCTCATGTGGTCTTCATTTACCATGGTCTCCTATTCCTTGTTCTCCCTCTCTGTTCTTGATCCAGCTGGGATCTCCCACACCCACAGGCTCTCTTTCCCTCGACCCTCGCCCTTCATTACTCCCACTCATGTCCAGGTTGTTCATGTAGATCTCAGCCATTTCTCCATCATTGGGCAATCCTCGTGTCTTTCTTGGGGTCCTGTTTTCCAGGTATTAGATTCTTTTTGAGATTGAACAAGAACATGTTCTTGTGGACTTTAGTAGAAATATGCAAAAATAAAAAGATATTTCTATGTGAAAAAGACATTGAATGTGTTCAGATTTAAAGATAAACTATTTTCCTTTCTTATCCTTATTTTACATGTATGTGCACACATGATTGTTATGTATGTGCACTATACCTGTGCAGAAGGTCTGAGTATGTGTCAGATATCCTGGGTGATGAGCCATCATGTGTGTGATAGGAAATGAACCTCAGTCTTCTGCAATAACATCAAGGGCTCTCACTGCAGAGCCTTCTCTCTGTCCCCCAAAGAGAAACTATTTATGGTTGACAAGCAATAATGCTGCAAGGAACGGTTCCTTGTGGCCATTAGAAATGCAGTACAGCATGTTCTTGGCCTTGGGTCACATGGCTCTTATGGACCACATCAATCAAGCAGACTCAGAACTATTCTGTGGCTTTTGATGATGGATGAGAAGAGGTAAAGAGACAGAACTTCCTCTACCCTGTTGGTGGCTCACAGGACAGTGATTTCACTTCTTTCCAGACTTTAGCCAAATCTCCAGGAGCTCTGAAAGGGCACATCTGCTGCATTGGCTCAACCATCACACAAAGTAATTAATGACAGAAGGACAGAAAAGAACAGATTGTAGTAAAACACCTTACACTGGTTCTTCAATGTCAATAGTATGTGTCGGGAGAAAATATCTGTATACATTCTTGTTGAATAGTCATCACATAGCATAAATGTAACAAAAAATGAGAAGCAAAATAAAATTCAGCAAAGTGTGTGGTCACAGACCTCTAATAGCAGTAGTTAGGAGACAGATAGGGAGGACTGTGAGTTCTCAGCCAACCTAGGCCTTATAGAAACTTCCAGGCCAACATTGGATACACTGAGACCTGGTCTCAAAAAAAGGTGGAAAATCCAGGAGGCCTCAAACTTACACAAAATGTTATAGGAAACCAAGGGATGCAGAGAGTGGGAGAAACCATCCTCCCTAGGAAAGAGCACACCAACTGGTTATCTTAAACCAATGGTCAGCAAAAAAACATACACACAAGGAACATCATATAGACTGACTTGTTGTACTTACCAAATATACGTATATATATATATATATATATATATATATATATATATATATATATATAATGCGACTTCTTCAAAGAGCCAGTGGCAGGTGTAAGACCTGGTGGGGAACTGGAAGAAGAAATTCTTCCAGGCTCAGGAAGTTATAGGATGATGCCAGCACCAAGGAACTAACATTTCCAGAAAGGTCACATAGTCACAGGTAAAAACAAAATCAATTGATAACATTTTTCTCCTTTTGATTTCAAACTTTTCCCATTCTTCATCCACCCTAAAAGACAAAGGAACAAATGGCATATATCTCTCATTGTGGTCCTGTGTGACCTGAATAATGCAATGACAGGCATCTTCACTTTCAGATCATGGGACACTGGCACACTGTGGCCATAGAAACCATGAAGATTGATATGGTGATATTTTATTTGTACTGAAATGTGATTATATTTGTATGTTAATAAATAAAGTTGCCTGGGGGTCAGAGCTAATAGCAAGCCATAGCAGAAACTGGGCAGTGGTGGTGCATGCCTTTAATCCCAGCACTTGGTAGGCAGAGCTAGGCAGATCTCTGTGTGTTCAAGGATACAGCCAGCATGGAGACACAGGCCTTTAATCTCAATACCAACCATAGAAGACCTGGAGGTCTGTACAGATGGGCAGTGACGAGGAGGTCATGTGGTTGGGTTTACAACCAATGAGAAGGCAGAATAGAAAGTCAATAAAAAACACAAATACACTGGAAATAGGTCTCTTGCAGAGAGGTAGGACAGCAGCAGCAGTGAAGGGTAAGGTTTTTAATCTCAGCTCTCAGCTATTGCTCTGACCTCTTGGCTTTCATCTCTGAATTGGCTCTGTGTTTCTTATTTAAAAAGCCAGTTACGGACGGGCGGTGGTGGCGCATGCCTTTAATCCCAGCACTTGGGAGGCAGAGCCAGGCGGATCTCTGTGAGTTCGAGGCCAGCCTACGCTACCAAGTGAGTCCCAGGAAAGGCGCAAAGCTACACAGAGAAACCCTGTCTCGAAAAACCAAAAAAAAAAAAAAAAAAAAATAAAAAAAAAATAAAAATAAAAAGCCAGTTACATCTACAGATTGAGCCATCAACTGTCAATCATTCCAGCTAGGAGTAGGCCCTTGTGAGACACTTCTCCACCAGATCTGAAATGTTGACTGTCCTGGTCATGTGCTGCTTAATGATCTAAATGGTATTTTTCTTTCTGAAATACTTCCCAATTCCATGAATGGAATTCATCATTAATTATATTTGAAAGTAATTTCTAGACCCTTGATGTAACTAAAACCAATCTTTCTGAAAAATTGAAAGTAGACTCTGATTTGTTCCCCACCCCCACAGGAACTCCTTCCAGAACTTCCCAATCTCCCCATCTACCCAAATCCATACCCTTTCTTTATCTCTCTTATTAGAAAATGAACAGGCATATTTAAAAGGGAAGAAAAAATAATTATATAAAAACAAACCAAGATAAGACAAAACAAATAGAAAACAAAAAAGAGCCAAAAAAAAGCACAAGAAATACATATAGATGCGGACACGCACACTTTCACACACACAGAAATCCCATAAAACCCAAACTTTTAACAAACACTATTATATACTATATAAATATAATTAAAATATAAGATCAATGACATATAAATGTAATTATTGTTATATAGTGACATACATATATCATCATAAAATAACAGTGTTTTAAAATAAATTTAAATATACTTTACCCACTGAGCAATCTTTCTAGCCTCATAGTTATTTTATTATAATTGCAGTATAATTTATGCAGCATATAGTATAATATATGATATAACCAATGTGAAATATATGATATAATAAGGAGCAATATTTTAGGAATGCACATTATTTAAGTGCATTTTTAATACACGTGTAATGTGTAACATCATAATTCATATCGTAATCACATATACTACAATGGATATATAATATGACATACATTCTATCCAGTATAAGGAATATCACTTGTAATTATAAGATGCATGCTGTTTTAAATAATTTAAAAGTATATGAAACATACACATATACATTTTAAATATTCATATTACATTATATTTTATTTAGAATGTTGAACAATTTCTTATATTTATGTATTGTGGTGAGTGGCATTGTCATCCACCTGTAAGGCAAGTGTCTGACCCTTTAGATGGCAGCAAGTTTAGTTTACTCTCCTTAGAACTTCACGATGATCCCCCCATGCCATCCCTCAATACATCATCAGTGATCATGTAGATCTCTGTGACTTATATTGCAATGGTGTGCCAATCACCTGAGATCTGAGAATGAAGACACCGTTAGGAAAATCAGCGCTTCTTCTCTCACCTCCAACAAATACTTTAGCTCTAGTGGGGGAAAAGTTTAATTTTATAGAGCAGTGCAAAATTCTGTTCCTTAAAATTTATGTTCCTCTTTTTTTTTGTTGTTGTTAGAGAAAGAACATGAATTAGGGTGAGTACAGAGGTGGGGAAATAACTGAGAGGAATGGTAGAATGGGATATATACAAATAATTATATTGTAAGATAACTTAAAATTTTCATAAATGCAATAAAAATATCCTATTTACTATATATTGCAATTTATAGTAAGTAGTAAAATTTCTAAATATATGGTAAAATTTCTATTGCCTAGAGTGTACAAATAAAGTGATATAATTACGCAAATCCACCTCTAAACCATGATGGTGAAAGATTTTGAACACATTCAGCCAACAAATATCATGGAAAACTGAAGATTTCATTTGATCTCTGGTTTTTATCACTTAGAGTCTGATCTTAATGGAAATGAGAAAATACAGAACTGATAGAAAGAAATTTTTTTTTCAATGCAGACATATGGGTATGGACCAACATTTTATAGAATCCAACATATCCATGTAAATATGTGTGAAAAAAACAGGGAGAAACAGACATACGTGGTGAGATTCCCACATATTATAATATTATAATATGTGTGTTATTAATATGATGACATGTAATATGTGTATCATATTTTATGTTGCAATTATATGTACAACAATGACCATATAATATGACAAGCATTCATATTTAATATTGTTTGTAATTACACTCTGCTTAATATTTTATATAATTTATAAGTATATGTGTAAAAGAAATGTTTAAAATTAAAATATTAATTAAATATTACATAATATAAAAGTAAATATTAAATTATATTTTATTTAGAATGCATATGGGAGATATGGGGGATTTGAAGGGAAGAAAGAAAAGGTATAAAAGATACAATTATATTGTAATCTCGGGCAATAAAAGTGGTAAAAGGAAGCAAGCAACACTGTATCAACACAGGAAACTTAACAAAGAATAGCTACCAATATGCCTATTCCCCTATTGCTTGTCTTTGAAAAGTACACATTACTGCCAATATTTTTATAAAGCTGCTTTAGCTTTTAACAAAGTATGGGTCAGTATGGGAAGTAGACAATCCTGAGGTTGTAAGCACATATAGTATGTGTCTCAAATAATGCACTTTCCCCAACGAAAAAGTCCTAAGGAAGGATAAAGTGAGGCATGGACCCTTAGAGGACCTAGATAAAAGTGTGGCTAGGTGTCCCTGGATCATCAAAGGATGCATAAAATTATTATCTGCAATATTCTCAGCTTCGTTCAGACTGTGGGTCACAACATATGTGTGGAGCCCTCAGCAGGACAGGCTTTCAAACACTGTAAAATAGACAAGTGTGTACCAAGAAATTCAATTGACAAAGTCCTCATGCAGTTTGGTATCACATCCTGACAAACCTACCCAGTGGACATTTCCAGAATATTCACCTCCCCTCATCCCCATAATTTTTTTTTAAGAATTATACATCATATTTCCATCTAACCTGCTGAATAAGCCCACCTCACCATGAGTGATGGATCACAAAAGCTGGAAACCTGGAGCGCACAGCACAACTAGGAGGCAGCTTGGCAGGTTGCAGAGGGTCTGTTCCAGGCAGCTCTGCTGGTCTGCCCGTGTCCCCCAGAAGTTCTTACTGCTTATATATGCTTGAGGAGGGAGGGTCTGGTGAATCTGGTCAATTTCAGGGACTTCTTGAAGAGAGTCCTTTGCTTCCTGAGCTCAGCAGCCCCCCTGCAAGATGGAATGTTTTCACCTCTTCTTAGAACATCCTGCATTTTAATGAGCTTTCCTCAAAGATGGGATGTTTGATCTTGAAGGAAACTGCATTTTACCCCTTCCTCCAAGCTTTGAACTTTCTCAGTGCCCTCTTTAACAATGGCCCCTGAGCTTTGGAGGGGGTGACAAAATCTTCTGACTTGAATGTGTAACTCCAGAGCAGTCATGAACCCTTGTGTTGTTATGTTTATCCCCGTTTCCCCGTGTGTGGGTGATGGTGAGTCTTGCTGGTGATTCTTTTGTCATGAAAGACAAGTGAGAAGAAAAATGGCTATCCAAAAGAACACCACCAGTAATAATAACCCATGGTTGTGAACACACACACACACACACACACACACACAAAATCAAAAGCACCTTCTCAACATATCACAGGCATTTATCCAAGCATTAACAAGTGTTTCTCCACTGAGAAATTCATGACTGCAGATTTTGTCTAAGTTTGCAGTACCTGAAGAGAAGTCCCCTCTGAGGAGCAGGTCTTAACTCCAATCAGAAGGCTGACTCAGTTTATAACCATGCTTTCCATTACTGCACTAGCTGGCACGTGTCTGGCACTTCTGTCATAAAGCCTGTAGAATCCTCTGGTGAGTAGAACTTTGAGCCACAATCCCACCGCACCCCACCCCCAAGAAATCAGAGTAACACTTTGTGGCACTTACCAGACTTTGCCCACAGGAAGGGACACTGAGTCCTAGCCTTATTTCTCCAAATCCTGCCACCAAAGAATGAGATATTCAGCAACGGGGCCTGCCTTCCAGGTTTAGAATGCAACCATCAGCAGTGACAATAGCCTTTTTGTATGGGGGAGGTGACCCATCCCTAGCAATGGGATACATTGCTGGCCTGAAACCTGTTATGTAGATCAGATTAGTCTCAGACTCATAGAAATCCCCCTGCCTCTGTGTCATCCTCTGGAACAGACTTCATTTTACCCATGTTTGGAGAAATTCTCTGAGGCTGAATTAAATAACAGTAGACTTTTTCAATTTTTGAGAATTCATAGCAGTACTGTATTATGATCAGTTATTGATCTCAAGTACTAAAATATGATCATATCCACCTCCTGTCTATCTCCTTTCATATCTCTCCCACCATGCCCTCTCCCAACTTCATGTCATTTGTCCTTGTTAGCTCAGTAAGTCCAGTTACACTGTCCATATGTGCATGGCTGTGGGCTGTCCCATGGAGCATGGGAAACCTACTATTGATACCCTTTCATAAATGAATGTTTTTCCCTTCCTAAGCAACTACCAACTGCACATAGGTCCCCAGTGAGTGGTTGGGCCTGGAGATGATCCTCCATCTATGGTGAAATTTTGACAGAGTTGGTATTATGTAGGCCTTGTACAGACCAGCTTCCCTGGGTATATTACAGTGATAGTCCTGTCAGGCCCACAAGACTGAATTTCACAACACTCTTACCTCAACTTTGGATTATAAGTTCTCTCCAACCACCCTTCTGTAATGTTGCCTGAACCTTGGTCATGGTGGGGATAAGGATAATATAGATGTGCCATTTAGGATTGGGAACTCGATCTCTTATTCTTAGCACCAGGACTAATTGTGTATCACTCCATTGACTACTACTATCCACTGAAAACAAAAACTTCTTTTCCAGTCCATACCTTTGGTCTGGATGTTTGATTGAGAATAGTGCCTACAAGCTGTTATTTTTGAGTATTTGGCACCCAGTCGTTGCTACTGTCTAGAAAAGAATAGGAGATACTGCCTTCTTGTAGGAAGTGGTGTGTAGGGGGAGACAGGCTTTGGGGTTTAAAAAGCTCATACCATTCTCGGTTCTCTCTGCCTCCTGCTTTTGGATCAAGAGGTAAGCTCTCCACTATTTTCTTGCCACCTTGTCTTGGGTCCACCATTATAGAGACCAACGCTCTGAAAACTTAAGTCCAACTTCAGCATTTTCTCATACAAATTGCCTTGGACATGGTGCCTATCACAGCAATAGAAAAGAAACTAAGACTGATGGGTATAAAAATAAATATTTAGAAGGTAATTTGATAACGTAACAATTTTGCAATATGACATTTACTAGAGTACCAGTGACCTCCTCAGCCAGTGGGTACCTACCAGGATTATAGTACTAGGCATGAAATTCCCTCCCGTGGTGCAGTCTTCAAATCTAATAAAAAAAGAAGTTAGTTACTCCATAATACTCATACCATTACTGAACCAGACACAAAGCTTGTCTGACATTGTTAAAGCAGAGTCTTCCTTGTTGTTTGTGTCATGTTTTACACTCCATTAATCTGGACTTAAAGCCTCCGGATGATGCCCTGCCCCCATCTGACAGAAGGATGTCTCAGATTATAGAAGCACTCTCCCATATAAAGTTTTTTACATGACTCTGGGGGACCAAACTCAGGTTGTGGGGCTTGCACTGTGGTGCTTTTACCTGCTGAGCCATCTCACCAGCCCAAGAGTATTTGTGAATCAGAATGTGGAGGTGGCTATAGCACACTGGAGGATAAAGGAGAAATGCTTTTGTTTAAGAGAGGGAAGTCTTTGTTACCAATACTATCAGTGAGTTTGCCTAATACTTCCTCGTCATTGAGGTCATCGGAACATGAATCCTCTTCATCCTCATCTCCTGGTTCAGTGGACTCACTTTTGACAGGGTACTCCCAATTCAGGTGTAAAAAGGTGTTTTCTTTTGGCCTTTCACAGTAGTTCTCTTGATCTCTGCTCTCTGACATCTTGCTAGACTCAGATGATGAGTGGCTGAGGGAGATGGAGGTCATTGGGGTGTTCACTACTAAGCTAGACAGATCTCCCAGATTATAATTCTTCACAATCATTAGGAATGCAGATCTGTAGCATCTGTATTATATGAAGAATCACAACCTGTCTTCACATGCCTGATTGACTGTCAGTATTGCTTCCTTCCAGTAAGCGGATTGATTTTCCAGCACATTGGACAACTACATGAAACAATCAGCACTTATGATTTGGTCTGAAATTTTCTGGATATGTCTGTGTCAGAAAAAAAATGAAAGTTGGAACCAGGCTTGAAAAACATTCAATTGATATTTCAGTCAGTGTTCTATTGCTGTGAAGGGACACCACCGTGACCACAGCAACTCTTATAAATAAGAGAAAGCATTTGACTGGGGTGGCTTACAGTGTCAGAGGCTTTAGTTCATTTCCTTATGGAGGGAAGCATGGCAGCACACAGACAGACATGGTAGCTGAGATTTCTCCAACCAGTCCTTTGGAGGCAGGAAGAGAGAGACTCTGGGCTTGGGATGGGCTTCTGAGGCCTCAAGACCACCTCCAGTGACATACTTCCTCCAAAAGGTCACAATTCCTATCCTTTCAAAGAGTGCCACTCCCTGGTTACCAAACATTGCAATCTGTGTGCCTGTGGGGGCCATTCTTATTCAAACCACCACTGCTGGTGTCAGGTAACTGCATGTAGAAACCATTTCTGCATGAGCTCTGGACTTTAGATACTTGGGGGAGAGCAGGCACAGCGCTTGTGTTCTTGTTGGCTTTAGCCAGCTTGTTATAAAACCGGGGCTGGCCGCATATTCATGGTGTTCCTGCTTTAGATTCCCAAGTGCTGAGATCACACACACACACACATCAAGTTTATTGTGGTTTTACACTGATTTTGTACATGTGTGTGTATGTATGTGTGTGCTGATGTTCGAGCATGTTTGTGTATGCGTGATACATTCGCATGGGTGTATGCAGGCCAGAGGACAATCTTGGTGCCATTACTTTTCAAGTGTCATCCACCTTGTCTTTTTGAGACAAGATATTTCACTGGGACCCACTTTGTTTAGGGTCTCAAGCCAGGGAACCCAAGGATCTGCTTGTCTTTGTCTGTCTGGTGTCAGGCTTACAAACTTGCACCTCCATGCTGGAGCTGGAGATTAAAGTCATGTCCTTGTGTTTGAGGTAAGAGCTCTTTACCAACTGAGCTGTGTCCCCATGCCCACTTTCTTCTGATGTTGACAATCTTCCCTTTGTCTGAGCAATATTCTCTCAAGATATCAGTAATTTACCATCTGGTGGTTTGATAACGATTACCCCTTGTCACTGGGGGACATCTGCCCCTGACTGATGTGAGCCTACATTGGAGTTTGGAAATGTGGGGGAAGGTATGGGACATCAAGGAGTTAATGCTGAAGCAGAACCTTTTATAGACAATTTTAACCAAATAAAAAGTATAGGAGGAATTTCTTAGGTCAGCCTTCCTAAGTATGTATTTAAAAAAAAGAGAAAGAAAGAAAAAACAAGAAAAGACAACCTCCAACAACTACAGAGAAGTCTCTGCAGGTTTCTCTGCAGAATGTCAGGAGACAGCAAGCCCAAGAGAGATAGCACAAATCTACCAAAAACAACAACTATCTATCTGATGGAAAAACTTTTCTTTGGGAGACAAATGTTCAATGCCTTTGAATTATTCAGAGGTACTGCTTGAAGTGTGCATTGTTCAGTTATGTCTAATTATCTTTGATTCCCAGGAACATCACAATAAAATTTAGAACATATAAACACAGGCCTGGAAACGGTTAGCACCATTAACAAGGTGTTTTGGAAGATACCAGCTTGGTAAAAAGTTTTTAAAATAGTGCATTGTAGAAGTTTTATGATACAAGAGGCATGAATACGTATGAAAGTGCATCACTACATAGAACTGAACAAAAGTCAGATGACACACATATACATATACATATATGTAAACATCATATACACATCACATATACATATATACATAACACAGATAAATATGTACACACACTCAGACACACATCATACACTTATACACACATACACACATGTACACGCGTGTGTGCGCGTGCGCGCGCGCGCGCGCGCGTGCACACACACACACACACACACACACACACACACACAAATTTAAGGTGTTTTTTTTTCTGACATGGTTTTGTTATGTAGCCCAGACTGACCTTAACTTCATAATCTTCTACCTCTTCTTTCCATGTGCTGGAATTTCAAGCCTATGGCATCATGTCCAGAGAGACTTTATATTTAAAAGGAGTTTTAGCACACCCCGTGTGGTGGCACATGGTGGCCATCCCTTCGTGTGTGTGTCTGTCGGCATCATAAGAATTTTGCTCAACACTGGCCTCCCTTTGAGGACAATCCATTTCCTCTTAAAATGTAAGCCCAAAATGGGGCCTGGGTTCTCAGGCTAGTACTGAAAACAGCACAAAATAATTAAGCATTTCTTCATGTGAGGCTAACAGTGGAAGCTGGGACTCCTTCAGTCCTTTGAAAATGCCTTGTGGTCCATTTAGAACCTAACTACAGAACTCTGCCCCTCGTGGAGGAAGAAATTCCCTACAACATGTATGTGGGGGGCTAGCTCTGTCACATCATGTCGGTTGTTCTATAAACAGCCACCTCAGAGCTCAGAGACACAGACATGCCTGTCCACTGTCCCAGGACACATGAGAGTTGGCACAGCAAGCATCCCGCCTTTGGCAGCTCACGGTTACTCTTGTTTTTAAATGAGAAGCACACGGTCAAACACCTGGCTTAATCCCCCCTAAACGTTTCTGTGCCTATATCATCTTCTTAGCCTGACAATGGCAAACATTTGACACAATTGAGCAATCATTAGTTACCTTTAAAAAGGCAACATCCATCTATCAGCCCACTTGATCCTTCAGCTTTTGGAATTGTTGTGATTGTTGTGTAATGTGCGTAAAGCAGCGCCCTTTGAAGGCATGTCTGAAAGTTTACATTGACAAGCCATAAATACTGGTGGATGTGTGTTTATCAGTTGAGTCAAAACAACAAAACAGAAGACAAAATATTTAGGTTCCTCTGCAGAAACCTAAGATTTCACACTTAGTTAAATGAAGGCAGAGAGTTTATAAATAGCTCAAGAAAAAACGCCAAGATAGTATTTGCCACTGAGTGTGCACTGGAGAAGTTTCCGGAAGTCAGGACTTCTTTGCAGAATCTAAATTGTACATATGTAAGGCATGGCAAGCAAACAGACAAAAAGAGAGGAGGAGACGGTGAGAAGGCTCAGTAAATGGAGGTGCTTGCCGCCAAGCCTGACAACCTGAGTTTGATCCTGGATCCACGTGGTGGAAGGTGAGAAATGCTTGTTCTCTGACCTTCAACCATACAGTGGCATGTGTACCCACAAACAGACAGACACATACACACACAGAACTAAAGGAAATTGAGGATGCTTTATTGGTTAGCGTTCTTTCCAGTGAACAAAGAAAAAGTGTAGCATCCAATATATATATATATTACATTGATTGAGCATTCCTCCACTGTAATCCCAGCAACTGGGAAAAAGGCAGGAGCATCGGAGTTCCAGGTTATCCTTTCTACACTCTGAGTTCAAGGTCATCCTTGTCATTATAGCTAGCTAGAAGCCAGCCTGGTCTACAGTGAGGCCCTGTCTCAGAAAAACCCAAATCCAAACAATAGCAATTCAGAAAACAAAAACAAGTGCTGTTTCTACAGAGACAATGGTGGTTTAATGTGCTGTATGTAACTTTACCATTACTTTCCAAATAGGTTCACAACACTCATCCATTGGGTTGTACAGGGAGGCATGGGCAAGCATCCTCATCCATTTGGTTGTACCGTGTGACATGGCCAAGTGTCCTGATTAAGATTTCTGATCACCTGGATCCCATCCTCAGGACGGTATTAAGCATGCTTAAACATACAACGTGGGTTAAAGAGAGTCTCATGGGACTGTGAACCTATAGTGTGCCTGGGCTATGATCTCCAGGGCACTGGGCAGGACATTTTTCTCCTTCGGGCTATTGAATACCATCTGTGTACTTGCTAGACTATCGGAAAACTTGCTTAGTCCAGTCTGGAAAACAGTGCCTGGAGATAGTTTGCCCAGAACCCCCTAGCTCCCTGTATTCCACAGCTATTGGCAGCAATAAGTTTGCTGCCTTAATCTTAAATGCCCTTTTTTTGTCCTGTCCCGGTTAAGTTGTTTGTGTGAAAAATGTGCAGTTGGGTTCCAGAAAGTGCTAGGGATCAGTTCCCCTGTGGTTTTTCCTGTTTGGAAAACAGTGTCCATCTTGCCTATGGATACAGAGTAACCATTCCTTGACTCCTGCTGTTAGAGCCCCTGTTGGTACAAAATACGAGAGCTGCTTCCTGCTGTTAGAGCCCATGTTGGTACAAAATAAGAGAGCTGCTTCCCTGATTAACTGAACTGGGTGTCTAGAGTGCTGTTTAACCTCCACATCCCTCGCCAGATTTCGTGTTCCAGCTGCGCGGGTCACAGCACACAGCCATAGAAGGTGAATTCCCACCCTCTGAGTACATGAAGACTCCCAGAATGGGCTATGTTATAGCCCTGCCAAGGCCCCCAACTTGCCAGTCCTCAGGGTTTGTGTCAGGAATGCCCACACTCCCATGTGGCCAGGGACAAGTCAAGGAACACGGAGGACCAGAGTGACCCCAACTATATACATCGTGTATAGGCACCATGAGGATGCTCCAGGGTGAGTCCTGGACCAACTTCACCGCCACCCTGCTGAGAATCAGGGGTCTTTGCATCTTGGTACCTCCCCCAGTCTTGCAGGGGCCTCTGTCCTGAGCTAGCCAAGGCTGAAGTTTAGATACTTTGTAGCTATCATTTGCAAGGGGGAGTCAGTGGTCTGAGGGGAGTTTCAGGGAGGAGCTAGAGGAAGAGGATAGGGTGGGGCGTTATTGTGGGGAGGTTCGTCGTGTAGATCCCTGGGTGTTGGTGTCCAGAAAGCCAGGCTGCTATGGCCCGCTCCTCAGCTCCATCATACATGTTTGAAGTCTAGCATTTGCAAGCCTCTTCCTCCGAGGGAGCATCGCTTTGGAAAGGTATCCAGCAACATGGTCTGGCCCTCTGGTCCCAGCCTGCGTGGGGTTTCAGTGGGAGCCCCTTTCTTCCTCAGACACGGGTGGTCTCTTGAGGCATTGACCCTTTCCCGGATACAGCATGGAGCTGAGGCACTGAACAAAACCGGGTCCTGAGATAGCCATGTTCCCGGCCTGGCCTGTGAGAGCCCAAACCTTCTGTTCAGGGCTGATGAGGCACATGGTGTAGACCCCAGTGCGTGAGAGAACCAGTTGGGCTGGGAGAGGCTCCTGGGGGCAGCAGGCTAGGTTCCGAGCTGGCGGCCTGTTCTCTGGCCTCACTTTTGGAGTGTGTTCCACAGAAACGGGATCACCGTGATTAGGTTTCATGCCTGAAAATCTGCCATCCACATGCCACACAATGCCCTAAGGTGGGAACTCTTCACGCCTGTGAATTTGCTTTCTCCCCTTGCAGCTTCCTACTGTTGTAAGATGTTCTAGGACCCAGCATTTAGTCCTGGAAATCTGTGTCACTAACTGTGAAAAGAGCGACTGCCGTGGTTAGGTGAATGCCTTGTCACCCACGTGGCAGATGTTGGGGCCACTGGGAAAACTCATAGAAGCCACAGTGAAGAGCAAATGGAAATGCAATCATAGCTTTCTTAAAAGCCTGCATCATAGGAAGGGAAAGAAGAAGAAAGGATCAGGCCAGGGGCAAGGGTTAAGGCGAAGAAAGGTGAGACCGGGTGGTTGCAGAGTGCCCTCCCTGTTCAGTGGCCTGTACACAGCTGTTTCCGTAAGGACGCAGCTATTTGGGGGAATAGGAAGAAGGATGTGTGAGACCACTCTAGCTTTTCTCAGGTGAGTTCTCCTACCTCGGAAGTGGTATAGCCTGAGGCTCTCATGTGACCTGCCTCCTGGAGTTGGTCTGAAGACTCATGGCTAGAATACGGTTGGCATCAGTGTTAATCTGAATGTTCTGTGTTGGCAGAGCTGTGGTTGCAGGATGGAGAACTTCCTGAGGCTGCTTAGGGAGCATGGGGACGCTCCCCCTCCCCCACCAGAGCTGGTGACCCTTGCGGGCAAGCTGTGTCGGGACTTCCAACACAACCCTGTTCAGGTGCTCCATCTGGTTAAAGCCATTCTGGACAGCCAGCATCGTTGGGATCTACTAAACAATGTAGACGTGGCCCTGGTGTGTACTCAGGTCCTGATCCATCAAGAGCAGTGGCTTTTAGCCCTCCAAATTCTACAGGTATAATGAGGGTATGGTGGGCAGCACAGAGAGAAATGGGTCACAGCAGCCTCCACCATACCCATGGTGTCATGAGCTGAGGCAGGACGGCCCACTCTGACTTGAGCAAGTAATGCCTAACTTGGTAAGCTAGGCAACTACCCTTTTAGAAAAATCCTTTTTTGGTGGTAATCCCTCCCCAAATGCTGAGCAAAGGTGGAGTTTTGAGACAAAACTTTTCTTGGGGAGACAAAACACACTTGTTAATCACCCCTGACAGGGGACCCACAATAGACCAGATTATGGATAACAGCAAGGTCCAACTTGGTCTAAATCTCTTCCAGGCAGCTGGGCTGGTCTCAGAGTCTTTGCAGCTTGGATCTGTTTACTCTGGCTCCCAGGGAGGATCATAATGAATTTCTGAAGTTACTTTTTTTTAAGCTGTTTACCTCCTTGTTTAAGGAGCTCCCCTGCAGGATGGAATGTTTGTGCCTTCAGCCCTTGCTCTGGCTCTTGCATTCTTTCCTCCCCCTCTCCTGCAATGGTCCCTGAGCCCTGGAGGAGGCAACTATAGATGTCCACTCAGGACTAAGAAATAGACCCCATGCCACAGTAACAGCCGCTTGTTCTGCGGAACCTCTCCAGTGGTTATGCGGTGAGGTTGTCACTAACAGTGTACTATGGGCATAAACGCAGGTTTAGAAGGTGGTTTGACAGGCTCATCACATCCGTCTAGTAAAACTATCAAAGGTGCTTCCCCACTGGGACCTCTGGCCTCCCCAGCCACAGGTTTTTGTCCTGGCTTACCTTCCCAGATGTGAACTCTCTCTTGTGGAGCGGTCCTTAAATCCAGTCGGAAGGCTGTTGGGCTTAACCACTATACCACAAACAGGTATATCCTGCCTGGCATGTCAGTGTTTTAGCACACAGGGTCCATAGCCAAACAGGAACGTTGTTGACAGTCCTCTACCTGCATCTTGCCCAACGACCTCTGGCATTATGAACCCCAGACAGCAGGCTGGGAGTTTCCAGTTCAGTGCAGTTTGATTGTTCCGTGTCCTACAATCAAAGGATACACATGTGGTGTCTTCAGCAACAGGCTCTGATTTTGGCCTACAGTCAACAGCAGTAGCAATAGCCTTAATGATTTGCGGGTTCTCGAGAACTTCCTGGGTAATGACTCATAAGGAGGTAGTCTCCCCCCTCACCCCTGGAACTAGGGTATTCATTCAATAACCTTATGGCCTCTGGGAGTGTCCTTTTGGATTTCAGTTAACCCAGCCACACTTGGGTAGTAGGTGGAAGTACCATTGCACCTGGTTGTCTCTCCCATGGCTTTCCTAATCTGCAAAACCCTCAGAGGTCAGCATTGTGTCCTCTATGTAACAAAACGTTTGCCAGAGGATGGGCAGTGCAAGGGACATCCAGAACCACCATCCCATAACAAATAGTGGAGTTACAAAGATAACCTTGGAGAAGCACTCGGAAAGTCTGTTGTCATCTGTTCCCAGCAAGGGTCAGTAGATCCCAGAGGTTCCTGACTAAGAAGATGCTAAAGCCAGACACAGTGAAGGTCTAATACAGTATGAAAAGGTTCCATGCTGGGTTTCTTCTCCCATAGATCAAGGTTGGGTACAAAGCATGGATAGGCGGCACTGATTAATTAGCTCTCCATTGTAGGAGGCTCCCAGACAGCAGGTGCTCCCTCCCAGACCCTAGGCACAAGCCACACCTAAACACCAGAGAAATCCTCCATTAGTCAGGGAAGAAAAGTCAATGTGATTGCTCTGTGACTCAGGCAGAAGCAAATGACCTTTCAGGTGAAATTTTTAAGGGGAGGAAAAGGGGAGGCCTGTGTTAGTTAGCATGGTCTAGGATGCAGTGGTATATTTTGATTGGTTATGCTAATTAGGTGAACTAACTGGGGCGGGCTTTTGATTGCTGGACTTTAATTACTTTGATATCTGGATCTTGGTGGTCAGCCTCAGGAGGAGGAAGTGGACAAATAATGAAACAGACCTTGGAGGATAGCTTTAGGAACGTAAACTAATGGTTTTGGGTTTTTTCGTTTATTGTTTGTTTTGTTTTGTTTGTTTGTTTGTTTTTAGCAAGGCAGAGGGAATATGGAGGAAGGGCAAAGTGTGCCAGAGCTACAAGCTCCAGTGGGCTATTCCTTCACCTGTAATCTTTGGTCATACTCTCTGCTGTGTCAATACATTCCATGTCCTAGAGCTCTTCTTCAGAGCTTCCTTACATTTCTCTACCCCTGATAAAGTCAGTGGGCCTGACTTAATCTGCTCAGACCTACCAGGCAGTACCAAAGGGGAACGTGGTCTTGTTCTCCTCTGCTGCATCTGCTGACTCTCTGGGCTGGCACTGTGGATGTAGCTGTAGCCCTTGCCTCCCATTCGCAACATCCTGCTGTTGGGGAGTTCCAGACTGGGCAAACCTTTTCCACCATTAGCATTGCCTTTTGCTTGAGGGGAATTTACACTCCCTAGTCTGGGGCTATAATTGCCCACCCCTGGGACAGGCTTGATCCTCTTCCCTTGTATTGTTCTATCAAGGGTGCCTTCTTGTGAACTGCTCCTTGGGCCTTAAAGGCTCTGGGGACTCCATAGCACACCATTTAGGTTTTCTTATTTCCTTCCATAAGAACTCCAGCTCGACTCAAATGCAGTCACATTTGTCTTGAGGAGCCCAGATATACCTCTTTCTCTGCTCTCCCATTTTGTTACCTCCCCTAAGTTGCCCCCACACTTTACAGACACTGTTTACATACTGGTCTAAGTTACTGGATCTACCAAAGCCTTTCCCACGTGATCAAGATACTGCCCACCAAAGGGCTCAGCGGAGTCACTAAAGCTTCATCCCACCGGCAACTTCGAGGTCCCTGCTGAGTCAGCCTCTTCTTTACCATCTCCATGAACATGGTTCTGTCTGGTCCAGTGAACTGGACTTCAAACACAGCTCCTTCTACTCCTGGTTCCCACCATAGTGTCTGCCCCTCCACTGTCGTCCTCCAGCCCCTGTTAATTGTGGGGACTTCAGAGGGAGATAACCAAGTCTTCCTAATGGCTTTGCTATGCCGGCCCATCAGTGATGGGTTTCTCTCAGAAAGCCTCTGGTTATGCAGCCTTTCACTTAAGGAGGGATGGCTACTTAGTTTTCCTGCTTCCACTGCAGTCAGACTGATGCCATCCACTCCCATGTCCCATGGCCTCACAAGTCAGGCTGAGACAGACTGTTCCATCACTTATTTAAAAGTCTTCCCTCATTCCAGCAATTCCCGAGCTCAGTATTTGCACACTTGTTTCTTGCATTGGACCATGCTTAATCCCCCAGCTGCATGCTGGATTGCAGATTCTCCCACTTTTATACTACAGATAGGACCTGAGGAATACCTTCTATTGTTCTTACCATCTCCCTCTCATCCTTTTATCTACTTTAGTTGCCACATCAGCTACTGTAGTTGGGGAGGCTATCTGAGTATCCCTTTCTTGTTGCAAACAAGTTCCTGATAGGCTCTCATCACAGTTTCTGACATATTTCTGCTGCACACAATGCTGGACAGGCAACCTCTGCTGCTTGCTACCAGTCTCCAGTGTTGTGCGCGAATATCAAAGCTGCAGAATTTCCTCCGAACCTTTAACTGTTTTCATCACATCTCCATATTCATGTAGTGGACCCCACTCTTCAGTTTGGCATGCAACTCCACACCACACAAGCAAGAATACCATCCTGGGATTATTCCCACAGGCACTCCTAATCCCGATGACCCAGCCTTAGTTGCATGTCTCACTACCCACAGCAAGAACCATGCCACTGCTTTCAGTGCACACTCCACCCATGACACAGGAACGGACAACTGTATCAGAATTACACCCACGACACAGGAATGGACAACTGTGTCGGAATGACACCCATGACACAGGAATGGTCAAATGTATTGGAGTTTTCCTTCTGGATGCTCGCCCCTCTGGCTGTGCAGCCTCAGTTGCATGACTTGCATGCACAGGAGACCCATGTACTCACTCCTCCTCAATGACTCTTTGATTCTGTCAGGTCTCTGTTTGGGTTCCAATTAAGTTGTTTGACAAAAGTTTATTCTAGGGAGACGAAACACACTCATCTACTCACCCCAGAAAGGGAACCCACGACAGACCAAAGGATGGATACTACTTGGTATCCAGTTTGGTGAATCAAAGAGTTTTATATGGGTTACTTACAGGACTGTGGGTGTGGGTTACTCATAGGAGCAGAAACGACTCAAAGACAGCTGCATCACCAAGGTCCACCCCAGCAGCAACCAACTGGTTAGAGGGTGTCCTTTCCAGGTGCCTTTGTTGGTCTGAACATCATCTAGGAAGCTTGGCTGCATTCTGCTTCTTCCAGGCAGCTGGTCTGGTCCCAGAGTCTTGTTTGTGGCTTAGCTTAGCTGTGAGTGTTCCTTGATCTTGGCTCTACTGTATCTCAGAATCTTCTTTGCAGTTGAGCTCTGCTTACTCTCCCAGGATGGGCCCCAATGAATCTGGTCAGTTTCAGGGAGGCCTGGAGGCTGTATTTTTTAGTAGTTGTTTACTGTCCTGCTTTAGGAGCTCCCCTGTAGGATGGAATGTTTTAATCTGGGAGGAAACTGTCACACAACAGATGCAGTGATGCATTTGATATGGACACCTGACCTGAAGCTTAACATAGAGATGCATAGCTGTAATCTCAACACTCAGGAGGCAGAGGAAAGACAATGGCAAGTTGCAGGCCAGCCTCTGTCAAAATGATAACACAGAGTCATGCAGGAGGAATGCAGTAAACAGATAGGGAGTACATGGTTCAGCTGAGGTGACTACAGAATGGCAATTAGTGGCATTGGTGACTGTAAACCCTGCAGTGGGACTGGAAACTCATGGAGGGAGTGCTTGCCCCAGGCAAGAGAAGAACAAGGCATAGTAAAACCACCATACCTTGTTCTCCATACCTATGTGGTTGAATGGAGGCTGGGCTTACTTAGATGTTCGGAGGGTTGAAGGGTTCAAGATTAGGAAATAAGCCTGTGATCTGTTCATGGCTGGCATGAGAGATCTGGCAGGCCTGTGTGGTTACTGCCTGAATCAGGTCGCACTTGCCCCGGGGCATTCTGGATTGAAGGGCTTATATGTTGAACTGACTTTGGTGGTTGCTGGACCAGTGGTTCAGATCCCAATGATTGCCTTTCCCATAGGCTGGGTTGGTGCGCATGACCAATTCTCACACACTCCAGGTTGTGTAAGGTGACTGGATTTCAGCAGGCTTTCCCTACAGGGGTGTCGGGTGCCAGGAGGCAGCCAGGAGCTGGTACGACTCTGGAATGACATCCACTACCACCTGACTATGAGGAGGCTGTGTGTCTCCAAGCTGAGCCCAGGACAGAAGTTTCGCTGTAGGAAGAGGTACTTGATGATTGCCCTCTATGCTGGCGCCATGGATCTTCCAGGGTTGGGATGTGCCATGCAAACCCCAAGGGGCTGAGGAAACAAGGACAGGAAGTTGCTTTAGCAGCATTTATTACAATGTAATGAACATCATGACTTCAGCATTTGTCACACCCTGGTAGGCCCATCACCAAGTCACAACTCCAACTGACACCTGTTATATGGTAGCTGGAAGTAGAGGGCTGTATGCAGCTGGCATCCTGACTATCTCTACTTCCAATCATCACTAGACAAGGAACCTGTGACTAGGAACAGTGAGAGTGAAGCCCCACTGAGTTTTGCATAGCTGTTCCTCACATCCTCTTATCCCTATGTCTGGGCATCAGGCTAGACTCTGGGGGTCGTAGTATGAGAATGTCATCAATATTAGTCTCACCTTCATCATTTATGGAAGAGAAAGCTGTCATGGGATAGTCAAGTCACCTGTGTCAGGTTTTGTGTGGGAGATACAGACCAGGGTTCCCTAGATACTGAGATGGTAGAACCTGTGTTCTTCACCCGGGGCCTCTCACCTGAGAAAGAGGACTGAAGGCATTGATGCTCCTGAGTCACAGGGTTCACTCACTGTAGGAAGAAGAGGGGTTTTTGTTCTTGACCGGAGAGTATAACCAGATATTGTCAGTGTGAGACAGGTCCTCGGAAGTTCAGTAAGAAAGCATCCTTGAGATAGTGGATATGATCACATCACCCCAAAGGCCGATAGGCCAGCAGACTGCAGCTAAGCAGTCATAGCGTCTTGCCTCCATGTTTGTGAAGTGTCCCCTGGTGTGCTAGGTGCTTGGAGGTTGTGGGTGTAGATCAAGTTGTGATCTCTTACTGTTAGCCAGTGGGTAAATTCAGGGGCAATAGAAAAGAAAGAAAGTTGATTTCTTCCTGTGTGGCTATTGAGACAGTAAGACGACTGAGAGAATTAGGTCTTTGCTTTGGGGTTGGAGGAGGGAGGTTCATTTGACCAGATCATAAATGCTACCTGACCAGCACTTAGACAAGAATGGAGAAACTGTAGGGAACCTTGAATTGGCTCAAGATACCCCCCAGACCAAGTTTTCAGCGTAAAGGAGATTTATTTGTCAAAGAGGGACAGAGGGCAAAGGAAGAGGAGAAAAAACGACAGGAGATAGAGTAAGAGAGGAGCAGGGGAAGGGAGCAAGGGAAAAGGGCAGGGATGTTTGTTTTGGAGCAGGACAAAGTACTGCTCTGGACAGAAAGGAAACAGACGTGGCACATAGGAAAATGGCAGTTTATAAAGGTACGGGACTTGGTGGCTAGCCTTAGAAATGAAATCTAATGGTTTGTCACAGGTCTGAGGGAATGGGAGAGAAGGGCAAGGCCTGCCAGAGCCAAGCTCTCTGCACTTGTGTTGGCCAAGAGTCCCTTCAGTAACTACACTGGTAAATGTCCCAGGCAGGTGGATGGCCAGTTCAGGAGCCAAGGATTGAGAGGTGCCTGATGTCCGAGCAAGATAGTAGAGTTTATTTCTATCCCTCTCAAATACAGATCTGTCCTCAGCCTGTGGCCCTAGGAAAAGGTGGAGGCTTGGTTCACCTACCCCTTCCAGGGGCTTCCAGGGAGACCGTCAACCTCAGGACCATGTGGGCAATGGCCAGAACATGGTCTATGCTGTAACTATGCTGGCCAGCCCTGGAGTGTCTTGAAGGCCAGCTGTCACCCAGGACTGCAGTTGAGGCAGGAGAAGCTCTGTGCTAAGTAGGAACTTCCAGGAGCAGGGTCCTTGGTTCTGGTGTGTTTGGGCTGGAAAAGGCTCTGGAGTCCCAGGTGGATTGAAGTTGGGATGTGTTAGATGAGATGCTCTTGGGAAGTGCATGCATGCCACACATCTGATTTCACCTGTTTTGCAGTTAGATAGCCTTTATACACATCATGTGTCCATTATGAAGAAATTCAAAGATACAGCAGGAAAAATCAGCCTACACTCAGGAGAAGGATAGCTGTGCCGGGGGTCCCTTCAGTGACCCTGAATCCCAATGCTGTGTAGAGAGGGGAGGGAGAAACACCTATGGGCTTCCTGCATGCTGCAGGGGCTACCCAACATGGAGCATAACAGGAAGAATGGCCCAAGGAGGAGAATGGAGAACACACGGAGCAGAGAAGCTGAGTTCAGTGAGACAGGGGCCAAGGGGAAGCCAGTGGCAGTATATATGGGAGGTTGGGGCCATGATCCTGCTTATTGTCTGAGAAGCTATGCTGCCTGCGACAAGTCAAGAGGGGCAGCTAGAGGGATCCATGTATAAGGTGAGAGATTCACAGCTTTGCCAGCTCGAGGGTCTGACCTGAAGAAGAAGTGCTGGTGGTGGAGAACAGGGTTAACAAGTCTGCTGTGAATGGGGCAGTGGCGAGGGGGGGGCAGTTAGTGTTTGTGCTGGACCAGGCTCTGGGGGGAGCCTGTGCTCACTCCCAGGTGACTGCAGAGTGTGGTGGACCACCAGCTGGCATCCCAGAAAGTAGGAATCAGACCCCTTGAGGTGACTGGGAGTGGGATGCAGGGGCAGATTGGAGAATGATTGTCAGAACTCCTTCCCTGGGAGGTGCCAGGCCCTAAGCAGATGGAACTGGTGTCCTATAAATCCTCCTGGCCCTTCTTATCTAGGAACCCACCACCCTCTACCCTCTGCCCCGAGGGCCCTAAGAACCGGAACTTCCTCCCAGAGGTTCAGTGTCATCTGCAAGACTTTGCCACAGGTGTGGGTGCTTATCCCAAGAAGGCCCAGTTGGTAAGGACAACAGCCCACCCCGTGGGACTTCTCTGCTACTCTTCCTGAGCCTTCCTCCACCTAGTAACTGAGTCTCCCCCCTGTGCTGCTGAGTAACTCTTCTCTCTATTAGACAGCTCTTCCTACCTCCCCTCAGCTAAGCAGACTTCTCTTCCACCTTCCACCAGGGAGACCCCTTGTCTTCCTCCCAGGCAGGCCCCCCATCTTTTATGTGGCTCTGGCTTTACTTTGTAGCTCCTTTAGCAGTCTATGTTTCCTTCTGGGCTCACTGGGTTCCCCAGGCCCCTCCCGGAGTGCTGTTGGTCCCCAACTTTTCCCAACCTCTTTCCTCTGCAAGGTTTGGTTTTCTCATGTGAGGCTGCCTACTTCTTAACCTGGTCAATTCCCAGAGGATCCCCAATCCTGCTGTGTGATCCAAAGCTGAAAGGCACAGTGTCTCAAAGAAAGTGGCTCCTGGTTGGAGCCAGTGTTGACACTGATCCTGGGGTTCATGGTAGATTCTGGCCTGTTTCCTGTTTTAAGGTCTCGGGTGCTCAGAGCATCAGCTGGCCCAGAATGGAGTGGCTGCAGGAGGTGGGGCATGTGTGCATCGTTCTCTAATTCGTCAGCACATGTGCAGGAGACAAACTGTTTTCCACTGCATCAGTTCACTGATGGCAATCTCTGCTGTCTTTGCAGGGGTGAGGCTGGACTGTGCCCTGTTTCCTATGTGGATATGAGCTGTCCAAGCCCCCTCTGTGCCCCCTTACACCTCAATTGTGGTTGTCTTTTGGGGGGGTTCAGGAGAAATTGGCTTCGGAGACTGGCTTGACTCCTGAGCAGGTGTACAACTGGTTTGCCAATTATCGTCGACGTCAGAAGGCTCTTCTCCTGCACATGCAAAGAGCCCAGGAGACCACATCAGAAGTCTCCAGTGCAAAGGAGAGTGGTCCTGAGCCGGTGCAGCTCTCAGGATACCTTTCACGAGTCTGTGGCTGTGTCCCAGTGGTCAGGTGAGCATCGCAAGGGCTTCTTGGGGGCTGATTTCTGACAAGATCTAGCTGACTGGCAGTCGACCCTGGCATGGCTGTGTTCATCTGGAGCTGGAGGTGTGGTAGCTGTTAGGAAGGACAATGAGTAGAGTTGGGGAGTGAGTTCATCTCCGGGCCTGGGACAATTTGTTTGCACTGAGGTCACAACAAGGGATAAGAATATTGGGATGACCCAAGACCAATTCTGATTCCAGTCTGCGGAGCTGCTCTCAGCTGGGCAGGAGGCAGACACTAATGCACTCCTCTCTGTTCTGCTTTGCAGCCAGATCTGAAGGAAGTGGGACTCTACAGCCCTCTGAGACCCCTCAAGGATCTCAGGGCTCACAGCCCCCAGCTGTGAGCTTTTCTGGAGACAACACCACCTCACAGGCACTGGCTTTCAGGTAATGTCATTCCTTCAGGCCATGGGACAGGTTTCCTCTTTAGTCCCCTCTGCCCTTTGAGTGCAGACCAGAGTATATTTGAACCTTAACTCCAGGGCTGCCTGTGCTAGGCCCTGACATAGTGGATTGCTTTTGTTTTCGTTTTTTCTGAGCATTGGTTGGTTTTTTATTTCATGGAGTGAGCAGCACCCTGTATGTACCTCACTGTCTGGGTCTCCCCATGCACTCTGCTCCCCTGTAGCAAGGCCTGAGCCTTCTGAATGCAGCCCATTGCTGATTCACCATGGGGTCAGTGCCAGGCTGGACAGTACCCAGGTGTGTGACCCCAGGTAGGCTCATGTGAGCTCTTATCCATGCAATGGGGATGAGATAGTGCCTGCCATTCAGGCTATGGCAGAGGTTGAGAGAATGTTTAACAAAAGCCCTGATCAGGTTTGAGGTACATGAGCCCTGATGGGATATTCATTATATTGCTGTCAGCTTCTGCGTAATGTTCCTTTGATGCTAACCATCATTTATTCATTTGATATTAGGGTCTTGTCAATCGTTTTCTGTTTTCTGGTTCTACGCAACAGACAATTTTAAGTGTCTGTGACTCCAGGCATGTCAGAGCCAGCCCCTCGGCAACCTCGGGGAAGAGCAGGCAGGGTGATTAAAGGTAGTGATTTGCAACCTTCCACAGCTTCATTGGCTTCATCCCATACTGCCAACCTCGGCTGGAGGCACCACCTAACACCCACCCACCTCACCCAGGGTTCTGCCATCCCAAGCACATTGTTGGGTTATGTTTCCCAGGTCATAATATGGATGCGAGACGTACCAGGAGTGGCCAGGTCACCATCCTGCCAGCCTCACATCCATGGACTTCGTCTTCAGCCTCTGCCCTCCGGCTACTGGCAGCAGCATGCTTGATTCCTCTATGGCTTCCCATGATTTTTGGATGATGCCCTTTACACTTTCATCCTCTGAGGAACATTTCCTCTCAATGGAGCAACTGGGCCTTACACACCAGCTGGACTCTGGGATGGATCCTGAACCTGTCCCATTAGCCCTGGACATTGCTGCCCTCACGGTTCCCAGCCATACAGGTGAGTCCACCTCACAGAGATTGTGCTAGTCCAGCAACTACTCAGGTCCTCAGGTGCTCTGTTAGGGTGGCCACCATCTGCTTGAATCTGGAATGTTCAGTGAAACCCAGAACCGCTCTTGTCACAGCAGATTGTTCTTATTGTTTCTTATTTATGTCTCCTAGGGGAAAAGTGCACATGAATGAGAAACAAGGCAGTAGGAAAGAGTTAAAATGGGAGGCAGTGCCTGCATGCACATGTCAATACTCCCAACTGTCCTACCTAATCTGTGAGTACCTGTGCAACAGAGGAAGGCAGTCTCCTTAGCCATGCCCCTCCCTGCCCCTCACAGCACTCCAGGGTAGAAATGCCAAGAGTTTGTTTCTAGGTTAGCACTTTGGCATTTGTTTGTCTGGAGGACAACAGAATTATGCAACTTTGCATCTTGCTAGGCCAATGTGTTTGCCTACCTGAATTTCTTTTTTTCATGTTCATACATATTTTTATTAAGAGATTTTCTATTGCTTTTACATACCAACCACAGATTCCCCTGTCCTCCCTCCTCCCGCCCCCAGCCTTCCCCCACGACCCACCCCCCATTCCCACCTCCTCCAAGGCCTGCATTTCTTAATATTCTGTGAGCATAATGCTTCTTTTTATTTCTTGCAGTTTCTACTTGCCTCTTTTTTTTTTTTAAAAAGAAACATATATTGCCTAATTTTTTTATGTTCTCAATACCTTCCAGTATTTCAAGCATGTCATTTGAAAACTCACTTCTGGGAGCTTGCTTTCTCCAGTTTCCAGGCAGAGGAGTGCTCCCCAGGTCTGGGGATGAATCTTTATCCCAAAGCCTACATTACCTGCCCTCCTCTCCCCCTCCCCCCACCCAGGTGGTACCAATGCTCCTTGCATTGCACCTTGTGTTCTCCCTGCCAGAGCAAGAAGTGGCTGATCACATCAGCCTGCATGCGGGGCTCATGGAAGGTGGACTAGCAATTGGCCAAGGCTATATACTCTCAAAGCCCACCCACAGGAATACATTCCTCCAGCAAGCCTCTGCCACCTAAAGATTCCATAACCCCCTGAACCCCAGCCCTTGCAAAAGCACAACCAAATGGTAAAATCTCAAATACCTGGGCTCTGGGAGACTTTCTCATTTAAAGCACCACATGTCCACATGTGTGACTGTGTCGGGGAGTGTCAACATTAGCCCTGCAGCTTCACTCCATTTATTAAGAATGGAGTAATTCAAGTTCTTCAGGCATGAGAAGAGAGCAGAAACAGAGGTCGAAGCACATATGACATGACCAGATGTTGTTAGACTCTTAGATGGTCTTTTAATAAAAAACCCAGAGCCAGATATCAGTGTAAAAGCTGAAAGATCAGAGAAGTAGAACAGCCAGCCACTAGTTATTACCTCTATGAAATCCTAAGCCTAAAGAGAGAGTTCTTGTTTCCTCACGCCTTATGTACCTTTCTCTGCCCTGCCATATTACTTCCTGGGCTTAAAGATGTGTGTGCTTCCCAAGAAAAGGCATGAGCTCAAGTGCTGAAATTAAAGTTGTGTGTGCCAACACTGCCTGACCTCTATGTCGAATTTAGTGACTGTCTCTGTCCTCTGATCCTCAGGCAAGTTTATTAGGGTCCACAATATATCACCACAGCCAGAATGGGCTCTTTGACTTTGGAAGGTCCTGGGCAGCTAGTGGCATTCTCGTGCTCAGGCAGGAGACTAGAGCATGCCTTGCCCCAGGCCTCTTGTTCTGACTTGACGACAGGCTCTATTGGTGCTGGCTGTACTACCCCACGGCTTCAGGACAGCCTGAAGCCTGCCTTTCAGAATTCTCTCCTCCTGTTGCCCACACAAGGATGACCAAATCCACTAGCTCATCTTTAAGAGTCAAGGATCTAATGCCTTATTCAGCTGCCATCAAAGAAGCTTTTGCCTGCAGCTGATGGGAAAAAATACAAAGACCCATGGCCAGACATGACAGACAGAGAGAGAGAGAACTTGGAACACACAGCTCTAAATAAGATGTCTCTATTAAATCCCTTCCTTCAGAGCTCAGGGAAACTCAGGGAGGAAGAGGATGACACTATGTAAGAGCCAGAGGCGATGGTGGAATCCAAGAAAACGAGGCCCACTTCATCAACTGAGCAAAGCTAATAGGAACTCACAGAGACCAAAGCAGGAAGGACAGAGCCTATGGGTGTGCACCAGGTCCTCTGTGTATATATTACAGCTTTCAGTTTAGTATTTTCATAGGACTCTTGAATCCGTGAACAAGTGGGCCTCTGGCACTGGTGCCTGCTCTTAGGACTCTTTTCCTTTTGTTGGCTTGCCATGTCCAACATGGATGTGATGGTTCTTGCTTTGTCTTATCTTATTGTATTGTGTCACATTGGGTTGGTATCTCCTAGAAGCCTGTCTATTTCTAGTGAGGGACAGAAAGGGAATGGATTTGTATAGACTGGGAGATGGGGATCAATGGGATGGAGTGGAGGGAGGGGAAACTGTAAGCAGGAAATACTATGTGAGAAAAGATTCATTTCCAATGAAGGGGGTGAGGCAGTCAAAAGATCTTCCAAGTTGCTCTCTAACCAAGGTAGAGAGAAGGACAAAGGTGAGGGTGAGGTAGTAAAAGCTTTCACATCAAGAAAATCTTAGTGAAACCTGAGATAACTGAAGCAGGCACGTGGCTGAAGCCTGAAGCACAAGATGCATGTCCTGACCAAGTGGGGCTGCCTGCGTGTGACAGATTGAGACTCTGGCATCAGACTGGTGTGAAGCTCACAGTGGCAAAGCCTGGCCTAGTCTTAACAGAAATGGATTTTCACTTTGACTCTGGAGGTCTGATAGGTCATAGACATAGTGGATATGTCCATCCTTTTCTTGAGTGGGAGGCTGAGTCCCAGGGGTGGTGAACTGTGTTTGTGGTTTTTTTTTTTT
This sequence comes from Peromyscus leucopus, assembly GCF_004664715.2. Taxonomy (NCBI): domain Eukaryota; kingdom Metazoa; phylum Chordata; class Mammalia; order Rodentia; family Cricetidae; genus Peromyscus; species Peromyscus leucopus. Next base: position 40,001,391 of record NC_051083.1, read on the forward strand.
ACAGTCCACTGTGTCCTGGAGAGAGTGGCTGTGCCATAGTGTGCTGTGTGCCTTCCTTTCACCTGTGGTTTGTGGAATTTCTTTATCTGCAGGATCTACTGGCTTGTGTGGTAGTCACTCTCAGAGCTTATGCCCAGAGGCGAGTCCAGGAACAAGAAGTGGGCAGGCAGCTTCCACTGCAGGCTGTAAAATTCGTCATCCCCATAGGTAAGCCTGAAGAATCCTGGGCTTTCTGTGGATCACAAGGCAGGCTAGGGCGTACTTTGCAGACTCACTATCTCAGAGTTTGTAGTTTCGTATCTTTCCCTCTGTGTGTTTCTGGAAACCTTAACACTCCTCAACAAAGGAACACCCCAAACAAAAGCACATCCGTGGGCATCCCACACCTCTGATAGTCTGCAGGCTTGTCAGCAGCCAGGTATCTCTTGGATTTACAACCCTCTTCATATTTGTTCCATAGACAAATGCTGTTGGTTTCTTAGAAGCATAATGGTTTTACTTTTAATGTTCCAAATTGTTGTTTTGAAAGGGCTTGCAAAGCCTAAGAGAGGTCAAGGCGTGGACTGTTAAGATAGACAACCAGGGCTTCTGGGAAGACTGCAGAGACTTGGGTGTGTGGTGGAGTAGAGTGTCCTGTGGTAGACAGATAATGCCCAACGTTGCAAGGGATTTCAGACACAGAGATGGATACTGTCCAGTGTGGTCCAGGCCTCCGTGATTAAGAGAAGATATCCAAGGTTTTCAAGAGACTGCAGATAGGGCCAGTGTATGGAGTGGTCTGAGGTCTTGTGGTGGAGAAAAGATGTCAAAAATCTCCAAGTAGGGTGAGAGCTTCGGAAGTTGGAATTGTTGTCTAGGGTCTTCTGGTGGAAAGGGAATCACTACTGCTCATCCTATTTCAGTGGACACCTGTCCTACCTATACTCAGGGTCACCAAGGCCATGTTTCCAGGTCATGATGGAACCTTCCTCATCTTACCCACCAGGTCGGTGATACTCCAGGACTAGGGTTGTGCTTCTGTTCTATAATGATTAGCTGCATTGCTGAGTGTGACACTATGCTTGGAGGTGATAGGAATAAATGCCTGCTCACCCCAGGTAGGGAACAGATGACAAATACCTGTAAAAAGTCCATCTCAGTGAACAAGTGAGTTGACTGGGGTGTAGGTAAGGAGTTGCCTACACAGCAGACATGACCAAAGGCGGTTGGGCTTCACCAAACCCCACCCCAGCATGAGTGATGCCTCATGAAAGCTGGAACCCTGGAACTCTCTTGCAAGCAATTTGACAAGTGCAGCATCCTCTCTAGGCAACTTGGCTCACCAGAGAGGGAGTCTCCTCCAGGCAGCTTGACTGGTCAGAAGCCCTGCCTTCAGCAATCGCTTGCTGCTTCTATAACCTCAGGGAGGCACCTTTGTGAGTCTTAAAAAGTTTCAGCTTCACTAGACGAGCCATTGTTTAATTCCCGGGTCTCATCCACTTCCCTCCTCCTTCCTGGAAGGAGTGCTTCAACTCAGAGGAAATGACCCCATAAGAATTCCGTAGGATTCCACATAAATAGAAACAGATACTATGCCTTATGATTTGTGGTCTTTTGTTTGTTTGTTTGTTTTGTAAATAACATAAGGTCTTTGTATACATCTGGCTGCCTCTAAATCTCAGCTGTCCTTCTGCCTATCCCAGCTGTCCTTCTGCCTTAGCCTGTGGAAGGCTGTGATTGTAGACATAGGCTCCGTGCCCAGCCTTTGGTTTGCCAAGTATTTATTTATTTATTTATTTATTTTTGCTTTGCTCTGGTGTCTTGTGCTTAGTGTATCCACTGTGAGATGTGTCCTGCCAGGGCTGGGTTAGTATCAGTGATGCCCTCTCCAGTTGTCCCCTGTGACCTACTGTATGAGGCTACTGGTGTTAGGATGTTTCCCTGCTGGCTAACTCTGCACAGAGTGCCTTGTCAGAAATAGTCACATTTCCATCAATCTCTCAGAAGGGCTGTGAGGCACAGAGTTAGGACTGTGGGGCTCACACCACCCAGGGTCTCCTTGAGCCAGAGCCTGTTCTGATGTAAGAAGTAGAATTGTATAAGATAGAGCTCTTCACTTTCAGTTCTCTGGAGGTGATGCCAGCCTCATCTGGCATGCCAACGCCCGTGTCTGTCATGGAGCAGAGCCAGCACATGCCTTCCAGCCAGGTGATGTCTTATGGGGTTTGCATGTTTTCTACTTAGAGCAAGTGATTTTGAGTGGTCCATGAGGAGCAGAATGAGTTGTGGGTGGATGTTATGATATTCACAAGAATTGGGCCAGGGGTGTTGGGGGCAGATCCCTCTCCTAAGTCTAGTAAAGGTCTGATGTGGCCAGGGGGCATGAAGTTGGGAAGGCAGGTGTTCCAAAGCCTGGCAGAACATGCCTCTATGTGTAATGCTGTGCTGTTTTTTCTCCAGGTGCAATGGCCTGGTGGCCAGGCCTCATGGAATGCTTTCTGGAGAGCCACGACGCTCCTTGAGTTTTCTGAGGGCAGCATGGGTCACAAGCCCATGTGGAGATCAGATCAGCACATGGAATGAGCAAGTGTGGATTGTGCACCTGTCCCACATTGGTTTCAGAAACTCACCCCGAATAAAAATTGATGCTCCAAGAAATTCCCAAAGTGTTGGCTAGGAAGCCCCAAAGAGCTTCTTGTCATTCCACACTCACTGTTTGAGCAGTTTGGATGGTAATTCTCTATCTTGGCAAAGTTTTTGAGAAATGTTTGTGGTATCGTAAGTCCAATATGGGTCTGCTCCAGTCAGACAGTGATAAAAGTTGAGTTTAGCCCCCCTCCCCTCTCCCTCCTCCCCTTCCCGGCAAGAGCTGGGAAGGAGGACTCACTAGATCACAGAAGGATGGCTTACTAGATCACAGAAGAATGTTCCACTGTTGAGCCTTCCTATCCCCATGAACACAGAGCCTCATTCTTCCACTCATTGTCTTTGTGAGTGGGTATGGAAAGTGGTAAGACATCCTTTGTTCATGGGACCCCCCTCCTAGAGTGTTGAGGAGCAATGTTGACTGGAGATGGCCAGATAGGGTACAGTAGACTGGGGTTCCTTGCCCCCCAACATTTGTTTCAGAAAGAAAGGTTTCATTAAACTAAATTCATGTTTTTGTATCAAACTTTACTCTGCCCTGACATATGTTTGTATCGATGCAAGGAGATTAACACACCAGCTCTGTGATCCCAGAGCAGAATTCACAGTGGGGAGATGGTAACTGCTCCCTAACCATACCCTCCTCCAGATGTGACTGTTTCCTCAGCTAGTTCATAAGCACCATTTGGTGGGCGTCCCTCTCTTCTGGCCTTTGTTCCTTTGGCTTCGGTTGTTTATTTCTTCCTTGCAAATTCCTGGAAGGTGCATTTCTTGGTAAGTTGAGACCATCTGTGTGATTTGCTGTGGATTCTGGGCATCTGACAACCCTCTGCTCACCTGCATGCTCAGGTGTCTGTTACAGAGTATGGGCTGGAGGAGCTTATGAATGCGACCTGAACTTTGGCTCCAAGTCCTGATGTCTGTCCTTCTCAACTGGGCACTAGGCAATCCCCAGTTCTGGAAGGGGAGGCAGGCCCTGACAATGGCCGATCAGAAGCCCAAGTCAGAGGATCTGTTGCCAGTAACCATTTGTCTGATGGCCACAGCAGGAATGGGTCCCTAGACCCCCTTACTAGAGGCAGGGGCATGTAGGGGGCAGTGACCTCTGTGCCACAGGAGGCTCCCCCAGTCCTCGGCCTAGGACTTTTGCTATGTGCATCAGACTATGATGCCCAGTGTGTGTTCCTCTTCCTGTGGCCTTACACGATGTCCTCTCAGGGCATTCTCGTGGCAGTTCCAGAACTGCCACACATTGCTTGGCCTGAGCTGCTCTCTGAAACCCTGGAGCAGGCCTTCCTGAATCCCTAATCTTGCATCTTCCATACTTGTGGAACCAGCACCACACAGAGACGATGCTGAACCAGGCTCCCCTGGGCCATGGTAGGTAGCATCAGCTTCTGTGTCCTTAGAGTATAAGGGAATCCTTAGGTTTCCATTTTCTTCTTTCAAATGCATTTGGACCATCACAGGGTGGAGTCTCCAGTGGGTTGCCCTCAGGATAATGTCCCAGCACAGCACAGGAGGTTTTTCTTTAGTGATGTTGATCTCTGACAATTACAGCTGGTTTCTCAGCACCAGCCTGATGCCTTTCCATCTTGACATTTTCTCTATCAAACTAATGATCTGATTACATTCAACTTCAGATTCACTCAGGTTCTCAGGGCACAAGCCAAAGGAAAGCAGATTCTTTGCCAAATTATCCCATGAATGGTGTTTTGTTGTGCCCAGATCATAACTCCCAGAGAGACCACTGAGAACGAGCGTACCAGAATGCAAAAGCAACGTTTAATTCTGCTACAAGTCATGACAGGGAACTCATCTCAAGCACTCACTGGCAGTGAGGCAGGGAGGAGTTACTCTTTCTTGGGGAAGTTAGTTTTTATAGGCAAAACCCATAAAATTTTTTAGAGGGGAGGGGGTTAGTACGGGTCCATCCTTGATTGGTCCAGTTTTTCCTGGGCCTGGATTTTGTCTTATTTTACCTTATCTGTTTGCCCTGTCAGGAGTTTTACAACTCATCTCCGGGGTCTGGTCATGTTATCTCTGGAGAGGGGCATCTCTTAATCGGTTACCATCAGACACCCTGACTTTGTTCTTTTTAAAACACCTGTCTTTACCCTCTCCAGGAAGGGGGAACTGACTCATTTTTAAGATATCTCTTTTCTCAGCTCTTTTGGGTATCTGGGGAAACTGTGTCTGGGTCTTTTATCTCCAGTGCTGAGATTAAATGTGTGTGCCACCATATTCCCATCCCATTTGGTTTTGAGACAGGATCTCTATAGCCCAAACTGGCCTGTGTTATGCCCAGATCATGTCCCCAAAGCCGCCACTGGAGACTTTAGGTACAGAATGCAAAAGCAAGGTGTAGTCTAAGTTTACAAGCCTTGGCAGAAAGGCTCTTCCAAATCTCTCATGTGAAGCAGGGAGGTTGGAAGGAGTGCTCCCCTCTCTTTGTGAGGCTAGTTCTTAAAGGCACAGACCATATAATTCATTTCAACCCGCCTCCCTTTTTTGTCTTTTGGTTGAATACCTGACCCTGTGTTTTCCAAAGTCCCTGTAACAGATACAGCCACCTGGGAAAAAGGGGTCTAAGTTCTTATCTACAGTTAGGAATCCTGGTTTAAGCTTCTCTTTGTCTGTAGGGGATAGAGTGGGGGCTTTTACTGAGGTATCACAGTTTGTCCTATCACTGTCGAAAGAATTCTTGCTTCCTCTGAAACTTTGAGTTATGTTGAGGCAGGCAAGCACAGGGAAGAGTTCAGTGACCTCAGACTCCTTCTCTCTCTCTCTCTCTCTCTCTCTCTCTCTCTCTCTCTCTCTCTCACACACACACACACACACACACACACACACACACACACACAAGTCTTGGGACTGCTCTGTGAGTGATGTAGCTGCTGGGGAAGAGCAGAAAGCAAATGACTGTACAAACAGTCTGAACTCTACAAATAGGGCATTTATCTCAAAGGAGTGGGTCTGGATGCTAGGTGTTGATGATCATTCTGGGGGCTCCAGAAAAATACTGTAAGCTCAGTGAAAGTGCTCCTGGCTGCTGTGTGGAAGGGTGACTCAGAGGTGATGTCCATGTAGCCAGCACACTTGGGACAGAGGAGTCCTGGATCATCAGGGAGTAAGGGAACAAAGGGTTTTTTTTTTTTTCCACTCAGTCATTCTCATGCAGGGCCTCCCGGGCCCCTCCCACTATCATAGCCCCATACAGCTGAGTCCTAAGAATGGGGCTGCATGTAGATTTCAGAGGCACATGGGAAGCCCTGCCAACTTTTGGGGTTGGGATCCACTTCCTGGGTTCTAGCCATGGAGAGTTTCCCTGTCTCAGGCCCGCTTGGTGTTTTGGAAGCAGGTGACACCTCCTTGCATGGAGCTGAGGCTAAGGAGATGTACCTGGCTCTTATACTTGGAAGGGTTTAGGAAAGGGCTGAGGTGAGGCTGCTGGAACCTCCTGGTTCTTTCCCTCTTTGCCTCCCCTCCGACTTCCCTCATCTCAGGGAGCTTCGGGTACAGAGGGAGGTGGGACGGTAAAATTCAGGAGTGGCCACAAGGGCCACAGGTCTCCAAGGCCTTGTGAACTGGAGGAGCCAAGGGTGAGATGAAAAAAAGTGGACCTTGTCTCCTTGTCCTTCCTCCTAACAGAGCCTCCTGAGGGTGAGCTTTGCCTTAGCATCCATGGGGTGCTGACATGGTCTGTATATGCCCAGCAGTGTAGAGAATGTAAAATGATCATCGGGGGCCAGTTTGCACCACAGGAGGATCCACTGAGGAGGGGACTAAAGAACAGACAGTTGGAGATGGGAGGCATAGAGCTAGGAGGCTGGGGGACTCAGGAACATGGCTTAAATTTGGAAGTAAGAGAATGGATCTGTTGTTCCAGATGTGCTGGACCATCTGTGAGGGTAGGGCCATAGCTAGTCCCCAGGACATTGCTGGTATAACAACAACTCTAGCCACCAGGATCTCCTGTCCTGAGAGCAAAGGGGTGTCCTGCAGCACCCATTTTCTCCCTCTTTGTGCAGATGTGCTCCCCTTTGGGCCCTGGGGTGGCAGAGCACAGTGTTTGCAGGGAAACTCATGTCATGGTAGGGGTAGTTCTAGGATTCCAGGGCTCCCACTCCAGGCTCAGTTGGCTGTAGAGAAGACTTTGTGAAGGAGGGCTCTTTGTCCTGGAACTGAGCAACATAGAAGAGTCAGACAGCTTTTTGCGCTGCCATGGAGAGAAGTGGTGGATTGGTTTCTTCTGGGTGGGGCAGGCAGGCCTTAGCTTCTTCCTGATATCTCTTCTCTTAAACCTGTCTCCTGTCTCCATAACATGCCCCATGCCCCTACTGAAACCCTCTCTGAGGCAAGGACTCTCTTTGTAGCCCAGGGTGGCTTTGAACTGGCAACTATCCTCCTTCCTCAGCCTGTGTAATGCTGAGATTATAAGTCACCACACAACACCCGCCCAACTTGGCCCCAGTTGCAGGCCAGCAGGCAGGGCTCCTGCAGGAAGGCTCCCCCTTCACCAATACCCCTCAGGAGATCCTGCAATCTATATGCCCTGTCCCTATACCCATCTGCCCGAGAGACCCCAGCTACTTCCTGAGGCTTGGAAACCAACCCCAAGCTCTCATTGGGCCTAGAGAGAGAGCTCTCATGGACCAAGAGCCGTCACTGGACCAAGAGTAACCTCAGCAGACTTGGAATCTTACAGCCCTCATTACACCAAGAGTGCCTTTCTGAGAAGTAGAATCTGCCACCTCTCATTGGACCAAGAGAGGCTTCCCAAAACACAGAATCTATCAACTCTGACTGGAGCCCTGTTAAGACCAAGAACAGATCCATGAGTCACAGAATCTACTAGCTTGGGTTGACCCAAGAGCAGCTCTCTGAGACACAGAATCTGCCTGCTCCAATTAGACCAAGAGCTAAGATTAGACCTAGAAGTGCCCCCTGAGACACACACACACAACAAGCACAGAGTGGACCAATAGCAACTTGCTCAGACACAGGCACCTCTTATACATATTAGATGAGGAGATGGGCAGACTTCAAGGCAGAAGTACATATAACAACATAAAGAGCAATACAGCATCACCAGAACCTAGCACTCCTCCAACAGCAAGACCTGAACATCACAAGGTAGAAGAAGCAGAAGAAATCGACCTTAAGAACAACATCATGAAGATGCTAGAGACCTTTCAAGAAAAACTGAAAAATGAAATTGAAGAAAAGTCAAACAAAAAAGTGAAAGAAATCAATAAAGAAATGGAGAAAAAGTCAAACAAAATATTGGAAGAAATCTATAAAGAAATAGAGGAAAAGACAAATAAAAAATTGGAAGAAAGCAATAAATCCCTTAAAGAAAACCATGAAAAAGCAATGAAACAGGTGAGGGAAGCAGTTCAAGACCTGAAAAGGGAAATAGAAACAATGAAGAAGACACAAACAGAGGGAATGCTGGAAATAGAAAATCTGAGTAAATGAACAGGAAACACAGATGCAAGCATAACCAACAGAATACAAGAGATGGAAGAGAGGATATCTGGTGTAGAGGATACAGTAGAGGAAATGGATTCATCAGTCAAAGAAAATACCAAAGCCAAAAAACTCATAACACAAAATGTCCAAGAAATCTGGGACACCATGAAAAGACCAAACCTAAAAATAATAGGGACAGAAGAAGGAGAAGAATACCAACTCAAAGGCACAGAAAATATATTCAACAAGATCATAGAAGAAAACTTTCCCAGTTTAAAGAAGGAAATGCCTATGAAGACACAAGAAGCCTATAGAACACCAAACAGACTAGACCCCCCAAAAAAGTCCCCTCGACACATAATAATTAAACAACTAAACGTACAGAATAAAGAACAAATATTAAGAGTAGCAAAGGAAAAAGGCCAAGTGACCTATAAAGGCAAAACCATCAGAATAACACCCGATTTCTCAATGGAGACTTTGAAAGACAGAAGGACCTGGACAGATGTAATGCAGACACTAAGAGACCATGGATGTCAGCCCAGACTAATATACCCAGCAAAACTTTCAATCATCATAGACAGAGTGAACAAGACATTCCAAGACAAAGCCTGATTTAAACAATACCTATCCACAAATCCAGCCCTACAGAAAGCACTAGAAGGAAAATTCCAACCTAAGGAAGTCAGATACACCCATGAAAACACAGGCAATAGATAGCCCCACAGCATTAAATCCCAAAGAAGAGAAGTACACACATACTACCACCAAAAGATAACAGGAAATAACAACCACTGGTCATTAATATCTGCAACTAGAGTTTTCCTGCCTGGCCCACAGTCAGGACAAATCTTTGTCACCCGCCAGTCCCACAGCCGCTCAGACCCAACCAAGTAAACACAGAGACTTATATTGCTTACAAACTGTATGGCCGTGGCAGGCTTCTTGCTAACTGTTCTTATAGCTTAAATTAATCCATTTCTATAAATCTATACCTTGCCACGTGGCTTGTGGCTTACTGGTACTTTACATCTTCCTTGTCTTGGCAGCTGCTGCAGGCAGTGAGTCCTTCTGCCTTCCTGTTCTTTTAGTTCTCCTCTCTGTTAGTCTCGCCTATACTTCCTGCCTAGCCACGGCCAATCAGGTTTTATTCATTGACCAATCAGAGCAACTTGACATAAAGACCATCCCCCAGCACAGTCAAGTGCAGATCATCTCAGACACCTAGACTCAGGCCCATGGTCCTAATCATCCTCTATGAGGAACTGCTGGGTACAGCCACGAGGAACTCAAGAATGGGCTCCCACAGGACATAAAGAACATCCCACAGCAAATATCCCTTAATATCATGGACTTATTTCACCTATAAAAAGACACATGCTAACAGAATGGATATAAAAGCAGGACCCATCTTTCTGCTGCATACAAGAAATACACTTCAATTTCAAAGATAGACACCACCTCAGAATAAAAGGCTGGGAAAAGTCTTTCCAATCAAACAGTCTTCAGAAGCAAGCTGGTGTAGCCATCCTAATATCCAGCAAAACAGATTTCAAACTAAAATCAATCAAAAGAGATCAAAAAGGACATAACATACTCATCACAGGAAAGATGCACCAAGATGAAGTTTCAATTCTGAACATTTATGCCCCAAACACAAGGGCACCAACATATGTAAAAGGAACATTTCTAAAGCTTAAATCACACATCAAACTCCACACATTAATAGTGGAAGACTTCAACATCCCACTATCACCACTGGACAGATCTGTAAATCGAAACTTAACACAGAAGTAAGGGACTTAACTGATGTGATGTTATGACTCAAATGGACTTAATTGATACCTACAGAACATCCCATCCTAACAAGAAAGAATATACCTTCTTCTCAGCATCCCATGGAACCTTCTCTAACATGGACCACATACTCGGTCACAAAGCAAATCTCAACCGATACAAAAAAAAAATGGAATAACCTCCTGTGCTCTATCAGACAACCATGGTTTAAAGTTATATTTCAGCAAAAACAAAAATTACAAAAAGCCTACAATCTCATGTAAACTGAATAATTTTCAACTGAATCACCAATGCGTCAAGGAAGAAATAAAGAAAGAAATTAAAGACTTCCTAGAGATCAATGAAAATGAGGACGCCACATACCCAAACTTATGGGACACTATGAAAGCAGTGCTAAGAGGAAATATCACAGCACTAAATGCCCACATAAAGTAGTTGGAGAAATCTCACACTAGTGACATAACAGCACACCTGAAAGCTCTAGAACAAGAAGAAGCAAAGTCACCCAGGATGAATAGACACCAGGAAATAATCAAATTGAGAGCTGAAATTAATAAAATAGAAAGAAAGAGAACAACAGAAAGAATCAATGAAACAAAGAGTTGATTCTTTGACAAAATCAACAAGGTAGATAAGCGCTTATCCAAACTAACCAAAAGGCAGAGAGAGAGAGAGAAGAGAGAGAGAGAGAGAGAGAGAGAGAGAGAGAGAGAGAATCCAAATTAGCAAAACCAGAAATGAAAAGGGAGACATAACAAATAACATTGAGGAAATCCAGAGAATCAACAGGTCATACTTCAAAAACCTGTACTCCACAAAACTGGAAAATCTAAAAGAAATGGATAATTTTCTGGATAGATACCACATACCTAAGTTAAATCAAGACCAGATAAACTATTTAAATAGTCCAATAACCCCTAAGGAAATAGAAACAGTCATTAAAATCTCCCAAGCAAAAAAAAAAAAAAAAAAAAAAAAAAAAAAAAAAAAGCCCAGGACCAGATGGTTTCAGTGCAGAATTCTACCAGATCTTCAAAGAAGAGTCAATACCAATACTCTCTAAATTGTTTCACACAATAGAAACAGAAGGAACATTACCAAACTTCTTCTATGAGGCTACAATTACCCTGATTCCCAAGCCACACAAACATGCAACAAAGAAAGAGAACTACAGACCAATCTCCCTCATGAACATTGATGCAAAAATACTCAATAAAATATTGGCAAACAGACTCCAAGAACACATCAAAACAATTATCCACCATGATCAAGTAGGTTTCATCCAAGGGATGCAAGAGAGGTTCAACATACAAAAGTCTGTCAATGTAATACACCATATAAACAAACTGAAAGAAAAAAACCTCATGATCATCTCACTAGATGTTGAAAAGGCCTTTGGCAAAATCCAACACCCCTTCATAATAAAGGTCTTGGAAAGATCAGGAATACAGGGAATATACCTAAACATAACAAAGGCAGTTTACAGCAAGCCAACAGGCAACATCAAAGTAAGTGGAGAGAAACTCAAAGCGATTCCACTAAAATCAGAAACAAGACAAAGCTATCCTCTCTCCGCATACTTATTCAACATAGTACTTGAAGTTCTAGCCAGAGCAATAAGACAACATATGGAGATCAAGGAGATACAAATTGGAAAGGGAGAAGTCAAGTTTTCACTATTTGCAGATGACATGATAGTATACATAAGTGACCCCAAAAATTTGACCAAGGGACTCATACAGCTTATAAACACCTTCATCAATGTAGCAGGATACAAGAATAACTCAAAAGAAATGAGTTGCTCTCCTATATACAAAAGACAAATGGACTGAGAAAGAAATCAGAGATACGCCGGGCGGTGGTGGCGCACGCCTTTAATCCCAGCACTCGGGAGGCAGAGGCAGGTGGATCTCTGTGAGTTCGAGGCCAGCCTGGGCTACCAAGTGAGCTCCAGGAAAGGCACAAAGCTACACAGAGAAACCCTGTCTCGAGAAAAAAAAAAAAGAAATCAGAGATACATCACCCTTTACAATAGCCACAAATGATATAAAGTACCTTGGAGTAGCTCTAACTAAACAAGCAAAGGACCTGCATGACAAGAACTTTAAGTCCTTGAAGAAAGAAATTGAAGAAGATGTCAGAAAATGGAAAGATCTCCCATGCTCATGGATAGGTAGGATTAACATAGTGAAAATGGCAATCTTACCAAAAGCAATCCACAGATTCAATGAAATCCCCATCAAAATACCAACACAATTCTTCACAGACCTGGAAAGAACAATACTCAACTTCATATGAAAAAATAAAAAACCCAGGATAGCCAAAACAATCCTGTACAATAAAAGCACCTCTGGAGGCATCAGGATCTCTGACTTCAAGCTCTACTATAGAACTACAGTAATGAAAACAGCTTGGTACTGGCATAAAAACCAACACGTGGACCAATGGAACCGAACTGAAGATGCTGACATTAATAGGCACACCTATGAACATATGATTTTCGACAAAGAAGCCAAAAATGTACAATGGAAAAAAGAAAGCATCTTCAACAAATGGTGATGACATAACTGGATGTCAACATGTAGAAGACTGCAAATAGATCCATATCTGTCACCGTGCACAAAACTTAAGTCCAAGTGGATCAAAGACCTCAACATAAATCCAGTTACTCTGAACCTGATAGAAGACAAAGTAGGAAGTAGTCTTGAATGTACTGGCACCAGAGACCACTTCCTAAATATAACACCAGTTGCACAGACACTGAGAGAAAAAATTAATAAATGAGATCTCTTGAAACTGAGAAGCTTTTGTAGGGCAAAGGAAATGGTCAACAAGACAAAATGACAGCCTACAGAATGGGAAAAGATCTTCACCAACCCCACATCTGACAGAAGGATGATCTCCAAAATATATAAACAACTCAAAAAGCTAGACTTCAAAACACTGAACAATCCAATTCTCAACAGAAGCAGCTCAAATGGCTGAAAGACATTTAAGGAATTGCTCAACATCCTTAGTCATCAGGGAAATGCAAATCAAAATGACTCTGAGATGCCATCTTATACCTGTCAGAATGGCTAAGATCAAAAACACTGAAGACAGCTTATGTTGGACAGGATGTGGAGCAAGGGGAACACTCCTCTACTTTTGGTGTAAATGCAAACTTATACAGCCACTTTGGAAATCAATATGGCACTTTAGAAAATTGGGAATCAACCTCCCTCAAGACCCAGCTATACCACTCTTGGGCATATACCCAAGGAATGCTCAATCATACCACAAGGACACATGCTCAACTATGTTCATAGCAGCATTATTCATAATAGCCAGAACCTGGAAACAACCTAGATGCCCCTCAACTGAAGAATGGATAAATAAAATGTGGTATATATACACAATGGAGTACTACTCAACAGAGAAAAACAATGACATCATGAGGTTTGCAGGCAAATGGATGGAACCAGAAAAAATCATCCTGAGTGAGGTAACCAAGACTCAGAAAGACAAACATGGTATGGACTCACTCATAAGTGGATACTAGAAGTAAAGCAAAGGATAATCAGACTACAACACACAACTCCAGGGTGGCTACCTAGTAAAGAGGACCCAAAGAAAGACACAGGGATCAGAGAAATGGATGAGATCTACATGAGCAAACTGGGGGTGGGATGGGGGTAATGGAGGGCATGGGTCAGGGCAAAGAGAGCTTAGGGGAGAGGAGGTCCCACCTGGATCAGGAACAGAGTTGGAGAACAAGGAAAAAGATACCATGATAAATGAAGACCCCATGGAAATAGGAAGAAGCAGAGTTCTAGAGAGGTCCCCAAAAATCTACAAAGATACCTCCACTATAGACTATTGGCAATGGTCGAGAGAGTGCCTGAGCTGACCTACTCTGGTGATTGGAGGGCCAAACACCCTAACTGTTATGGTAGAACTCTCAATGACTGATGGAAGCAGATTCAGAGATACACGACCAAGCCCCAGGTGGAGCTCCAGGAGTCCAATCAGCGAGAGAGAGGAGCAATTATATGAGCAAGAGATATTGAGACCATGATTGGAAAAAGCACCGGGACAAATAGCCAAACTAGTGGAAACACATGAACTGTGAACCAATAGCTGAGGAGCCCCCATGGACCTGGACCAGTCCCTCTGGATAAGTGAGACAGCTGATTAGCTTGAACTGTTTAGGAGTCCCCCAGGCAGTGGGACTGGGACCTGTCCTTGGTACATGTGCTGGCTTTTTGGAACCTGGGGCCTATGTTGAGACACTTTACTCAGCCATGGTGTAGGGAGGAAGGGATACGATCTGTCTCAACTGAATCTACCAGGCTGGGTTGACTCCCCAGGGAAGAACTTGCCTTGGAGGAAGTGGGACTAGGGGGTGGATTGGAGGGGAAGGCTGGGGGTGGGAGCAGGGAGGATGGGGGAATCTGTGGCTGATATGTAAAATTAAATTAATTATAAAATAAAAATATTAAAAAAAAAACAAGTCACCATACTTGGCTTCTTTACTTTTCTTGAGGCATGAAGTCACTTAGGTTGACCTCAAGCTCCTACCTTCATAGACCTTGGCAGCATTCAGCTAGATGGACAACTCAAGGTCAGTAGTCATGTCCAGTAGCAAGTAGATCACCCTCAGATCAAGGTAGTTTTCCACCATAGGGGCTGGTCCTGTCCATTAAACAGTTAGAGCTCCAAGACTGAGACGGCAACTACATGGGAAAGGGGTACAGGGAGGTGGTGGCTGAGCTTGAGGACATTGTTCTTTCACCTCAAGTGTCATGGTCCCTCCTAAAGAAGTGTACAGGCTACAACCAGGATGTGTGGACAGGCTGTCTGGCTGTCCCCACAGACATGCTATAGAATGTATGTCCTTACAATCCCATGACAGATCTTGTCAGGACTTAAGAGTCTATCAAAGGCCTTGGAATAACTCCAAATTTATTTTCAAAGCAAAAACCCATCATCCCTGGTATTTTGAGATATGTGACAAGAAGTCCCTGAAATTGACCGGATTCACCAGACCCTCCCTGCTCAAACACATATAAGCAGTAACAACTTCTGGGGGACACTGGCAGACCAACAGAGCTTCTTTTTTCATCACCTTGAGTGTATTGAGGGATGCCACAAGGGGGGGGGGATCATCGTGAAGTTCTAAGGTGAGTAAAATAATTTGCTGCCATCTAACGGGTCAGACACTTGCCTTACAGGTGGATGACATTGCCACTCACCACAATACATAAATATAAGATTGTTCCACATTCTAAATAAAATATAATATAATATGAATATTTAAAATGTATATGTGAGTGTTGCATGTACATTTAAATTATTTAAAATAGCATGCATCTTAAAATTACAAGTGATATTCCTTGTACTGGATAGAATATATGTCATATTATATATCCATTGTAGTATATGTGATTATGATATGAATTATGATGTTTCATATTACATGTGTATTAAAAACACCTAAATAATGTGCATTCCTAAAATATTGTTCCTTATTATATCATATATTTCACATTGGTTATATCATATATTATACTGTAATCTACATAAAGTATACTGCAATTATAATAAAATAACTATGAGGCTAGAAAGATTGCTCAGTAGGTAAAGTATTTTAAAATTTATTTTAAAACACTGCTATTTTATGACGATATATGTATGTCAATATATAACAATAATTATATTTATATGTCATAGATCTTATATTTTAATTATATTTATAACATAAATAATAGTGTTTGTTAAAAGTTTGTGTTTTATGGGATTTCCGTGTGTCTGAAAGTGTGCATGTCCGCATCTATATGTGTTTCTTGTGCTTTTTTTTGGCTCTTTTCTGTTTTCTATTTGTTTGTTTTGTCTTATCTTGGTTTGTTTTTATTTAATTATTTTTTTCTTCCCTTTTAAATATGCCTGTTCATTTTCTAACAGGAGAGATAAAGAAAGGGTGTGGATTTGGGTGGAATGGGAGATTGGGAGGATCTGGAAGGAGTTCCTGTGGGGGTGGGGAACTAATCAGAGCAAAGTGTACGAAAAAAGTCTACTTTCAATTTTTCAGAAAGATGGGTTTTAGTTACATCAAGGGTCTAGAAATTACTTTCAAATATAATTAATGATGAATTCCATTCATGGAATTGGGAAGTATTTCAGAAAGAAAAATACCATTTACATCATTAAGCAGCACATGACCAGGACAGTCAACATTTCAGATCTGGTGGAGAAGTGTCTCACAAGGGCCTACTCCTAGCTGGAGTGATTGACAGTTGATGGCTCCTGGGGAGCAATAGTCACATTTCTTTAAGAATGTAGTCACTGGTGGGTCCTACATTCATGTGTTTAACAGTAACTGGAGATGTTTTAAAAAGAGAGAGAGAGAACAACAGAAAGAAAGAAAAGCTGGGGGGAGAATGTGGGAAGGGACTTGTGATGTCTAGACTGAACAGAGATATGATCCAAGTACATTCTTGCATGTATGGAATTCTCATATGTGCAGCAGTGACTGGAAATACATGAACTTGTGTAGGGGTAAGTTCAGGGCATATAGAGGGAGTAGAGGGCAGAAATAGGGGGAGCTAGATAAGATCACATTTTATTGTATACGTGTATGGGATTATGAAAAATGTTAAAGTGAAGTATAAAAAATAAGTAAAATAAAATCATGGATCTGAATAAAATTAGGACCGTGGTAAAGAAAAATAAAATTACATTAAAATTCATTATGACTTCAAGAAATGTCAGTTGTCATGTGTAACATGTGTTTAGATTATTTTAAATAACCTACCTGGAAGTGTAAATGAAAAGGTAGTGCTGGAAATTTTGACATGTAATAAATGTAATTTCATGTTTATCAGCAGAGAAATTATGATGGATTTGGTGTGAAGGGGAAAGAATGATATTATCATTTTCTGTACAATCTCTTGTTCTCAGATAACAGGAAATTAGAGATTGCACACCAGGAAGAATTTTCTGGAAATATTAGCCATTGAATAATACTTATAAAAAATGAATAAGTTTTCCATTTTACAAATATAATTAGAATCTAGATGGAGGTCTTAATAGTCCATCCCTTACTTCTTTCAAGGTGTTCATTATTTAAGATGGCAATACTAAAAATCTGCTGGGGATGCTATGAATGTGTTGCTCTGATTGATTGATTGATTGATTGATAAATAAAAAGCTGATTGGCCAGTAGCCAGGCAGGAAGTAGGGGCAGGACAAGCAGAGAAGAGAATTCGGGGAACAGGAAGGCTAAGTCAGGAGTCACCATCCAGACACAGAGGAAGTGAGATGTAAAAGTACTGGTAAGCTACAAGCCATGTGGCAACTTATAGATTAATAGAAATGGATTAATTTAAGATGTAAGAGCTAGTCCATAATTAGCCTGAGCTAATGGCCAAGCAATTTTAATTCATATGAGCTTCTGAGTGATTATTTTATAAGTGGGCTGTGGAACTGCATGGGCCCAAGCAGGACTGAAGAAAAATCCAGCTATAAAAATCTGAATAGAAAAATGGCTTAAAATATACCATTATTTCCCAGTAACAATAAAGACACATTTGAATTGTAGGTTTCAGATATCAGTGATAGTTTTGTATTCCTCAGGTTCGTATCTGATAAGCAAATACAATTATGTCTGTTTGGACATTCCTCATCAGGATTGTATGTACATCTGTGCCTGTAATCACTGAGGTCCGTATAAATTTTCTTGCTGAGTGAATGCAAGTTGAATTAATAGACGTCAAAGTATGCATTAAACAATGATGAATTCAGCTGGGCAGTGGTGGCACAAGCCTTTAAACCCAACACTTGGGAGGCAGAGGCAAGCGAATCTCCAAGCTAAAGGCCAACCTAGTCCTACAGAGTGAGTTCCAGGACAGCCAGGGCTACACAAAGAACACCTTTTGGAATGATCTTTGTAACATGCCATTTACCCATGCTCTAGACTTCTCTGGATTTTAGGATGTGTTTCTTGCTTGATATTGTTTGCATTGATTGTAGTTCCATCTTATCTAGGTCATTATCCCTCATAACTCCTGGACAATATTTGATAACCATTCCTTTGTAATAGGTTAGAACCTTCTTATATAGACAAAAGGGGGAGATGTAGTGGGTAGCCACTTCAGCTTTGATCTGGAAGTTCCATCCCCAATTAAGGCTTTGGTAACTGTCACATCTATAAGGCAGGGCCAAGAGAGGACCCTAAAGACACAAGATCTGGATGTGCCATGCTCTCTTGTTTCTGGACCCTGGATGTTGGAAGTAGACCGAGCAGAGTTCACCAGAGAACAATGCCGGACCACACTATGCCTTTCCCAGACTCTGTAAACTATACATTCACTTGTAAGTTACCCCACAGAATAACCTCCCTTTTAACTATGTGGAGTGGCCTACATAATTTCACCAATACTCAATAGTAAAGGTTTAAAAAAGGATTTTTTTCCATAACCTGGCAACAAGTCAAGGAAATTGTAAGGAAATGTCCTACTTGTTCCTTTTAAATTCAGATGCCATTACCAGCAGGATGTAGACAAAAGGGTACTCAGAGGAATGAAATCTGGCAGCTGGATGTGTTTCACTTTTCAGAATTTGGAAAATTGAAATATGTACATCATACCATTGATACTTATTCAGGATTTCAATGGACAACTGCTTTGAGTTCTGAAAGAGCTGATTCTGTAATCACTTATTTGCTAGAAGTTATGACCATCATGGGTGTACCTGCACAAATTAAAACTGACAATGCTCCAGCATATTTCTCTGGTAAAATGAAACAGATTTTTGCTTATTAAATATAAAGCAATATTACAGGTATACCACACAATTCTACAGGCCAAGTAGTAATAGAAAGACCAAACAGAACTCTGAAGGATATGCTAAGTAAACAGAAAGGGGTAACAAAAACTCAGAAATAGACTGAATAATGTTCTATTAACTTTGAATTTTCTCAATGCTAATGAGAAAGGAACAGCTGCAGAAAGACATTGGACAATAGAAAAAAGCTACAGAACTAAATCATCCCATATATTTTAAGAATGTGCTGACCTCAGAATGGAAACCAGGATATGTGTTATGTTGGAGACAAGGTTTTGCTTTTGTTTCTACAGAATAAGATAAGCTGTGGAGACCATCAAAATTGATAAAGGTTCGATTTGAACAAGAGAGACCTCTTAATTAGAGGAGGTGATAGTTCCTCAACTGGCATGACCATCCACTTTAAAGTAACTTAGATCATTAACACATGCATTTTTATTTAATCAGATATAACTTGCCAAAAAGGAACCTCCCCAAAATTAGTCTTGGGGAAGGGTTTTTGTTTTTGTCTTTTGGGAGAATGAAGGCGAAGGAATCTGAAGAACACTGAACAAATGAGATATCTGAAGAAAAAGGACAAATCATCTAGAAAAAAATGCCCCAAGAAAAAGAGTAAAATGGCCTATTGGTATATCATTTATAAAATTTCATAAGTCTTCCTAAAAGTTTGTTTCTACTCTTCTCTAAAGAAATTTAACACAACAGCTGGACTAATAGGTGATTCTTTATCCTAATACCCAAACACCACAGCCCCTAGCCTTTGGGCCCACAGGCACAACCCTGTGTGCCTACACCATCATCCATTGTAGTTCCAGTTTCAAGCCAGTTGGCAGGCAGACCTCCTGCAGAAATGTCAGACTACCACCATCTACCACAAGCTGAGACTGCAGCTACTCCCTGAGGCAGAGCCCACTAGCACCAGTTGGACTAAGAGCTTCTCCCTAAGGCAAAAAGTCCATCAGCATCAACTAGACCAGAGTATCAATCAGAAGACACCATGAAAAGACCAAACCTAAGAATAATACGGATTGAAGAAGGAGAAGAATACCAACTCAAGGGCACAGAAAATATATTCAACAAAATCATTGGAGAAACAGCCTTTTAAATCAATATCTATAAGAGGCCATCCTTTTGGTAACAGAGTAGGCAAAGGAATTCCAGATTGTAGAGAGTCCATTGGCTGAATTACTTTGTTAATTGCTCTAACGTCTGTTACCATTCTCCATTTACCAGATTTCTTTTTAATAACAAATACAGGAGAATTCCAAGGGCTGGTTGATTCTTCAATATGCTGAGCATTTAACTGTTCTCCTACCAGCTCTTCTAAAGCCTGGAGTTTCTCTGTTGTTAAAGGTCATTGATGAACCCATACAGGCTTGTCTGTTAACCATTTTAAAGGTAGAGCTATTGGTGTCTTTGGAAGATCATCAGTTGTTCTGCCCTGTTCTTGTATAATATGGATGGCTGGTGACCACTCATTAAAATAATACCTTCTAATATTTCTCTCAGAAACATGTGCTAGTTTATGATTTGTTTCTGAAGTTGGAGGGATGTTAATCTGAGTACTCCATTGTTACAACAGGTCTTGACCCCACAGGTTCATAGCTATGTTAGCCACATACGGTTTTAATTTTCCTCTCTGTCCTTCTCGACCTATACATTCGAGCCATCTTGCACTCTGTTTCACTTGAGATAATGTTCCAATTCCTAACAGCTGAATGTTTCCCTCCTGAAGAGGCCAAGTTGGATGCCAAAATTCTGGTGTAATTATGGCCATGTCAGCACCTGTGTCTATGAGACCAGACAACAACAACAGCAAAAAAAAAAAAAACATTTATTGTTATTGTTAATTTTGGTCTTTGTTCATTTATAGAAGTTTGCCAAAAATTTTTCTTTATGTTTTCTCCTGAATTTTCTGTTCTCTCTGTCTCAGCTGTTTCATCACCCCAATCCGCCTGGCTTATTCCAATAGGCATTTGTTTATTTAATTGCTCTGAGTAGGGGTTTCCTCTATGACTTCAGGAAAGGTCTGCACTGGATTTGCTGTGGGGGCCTGCCTGAGGTCCCTCTGGGAGTTTCCCAAAGCCCGAGGCAAAGTATTACCTTGCCTGTCCCTTGTTGATCTACATTCATTGTTCCAGTGTTTTCTCTTACCACAACTTCTGCATACTCCAGAAGGAAGGGGCATTCTGTTGCCATTGTTCCTTGAAGAAATATTGTTTCTAGGAATGCCCTGTTTACAGTCCCTTTTCAAATGTCCTTGCTTTCCACATCCAAAACATCGGACATTCCTCAAACCTCTTGAAATTGCTTCTCCTATCCACATAGCATCATGGTCATGAGCGTCAACATTAAACATGTCTCTAATCCAATCTTCCAAGTGTTCAGATCTTGCCTTTAATGGCCTGATTATTCTCTTTTGTGTTGCTTTTGTGTTCTCAAAAGCCAAAGATTCAATTATTATCTTGCTAGCTTCTGAATTCTGGACCATTCTCTTTACTGCTAAAGTCAGTCTTTGTAAGAAATCCGTAAAGGATTCTTTGGGGCTCTGTATAACCTTTGCAAATGACTCAGGTTTCTTTCCTGTTTCCTCAACTCTGTCCCATGCATTCAAGGCTGTCACTTGACATAGAATTAGGGTTTTTATATCATATAAACATTGTGTTTGTATTGCAGCATATTGGCCTTCTCCAACAAGCTGATCCTGGGAGATTTGTATACCTTTAGCCATTTATTGATTTTCTATGTTATTAGATTCCTCTTTGAACCACATTTACCACTGCAGCTGTGCCCTGGGTTGCAGACCAGCATTTACCAGCTGTCACCATTCCTGTGGTATAATCTTATTGTAAGTTGACCAGGAGTTTAACATTTGCTTTACAAATGGGGATTGCATGACATAAGATACTATTGCCTCCTGAAACCTTTGTAAATCTAACATTTCAATCGGAGTCCAAATATTTTGTGCTTTCACTTGACCAGGTAGCTGCTGTACAGTTACTGGACAAGTTAAGGGTGATTGTGGGAAAACAGGCTTTCTTTCTGTAACCTTATAATCCAATCCTGAAACAACTTCACTGTTAATTTCTTCTGTCTGTACCTGAATTTCTCTACAATTAATTTTAACAGGTTTAACAGGTTTTTCTAAAGCTTTTATCCTGGCACTTAAATTGACTATCTTTTAAATAGTAAAATAAGGATAAGGGAATAATAATGTGCATAATTCCATCAACATTAATCTTCTCATATAGTTGTTCTATTTTCAGACTGCCTAAAATTTTATCAAACGAAGCCCAATTTTCTTACAATGTACACATAATACCCACTTGGTTAATGTGGAAAACTTTTTCTCTTATCAATAGTTTTTTCTTTAAAATATCTGATATCTTAATTGGCTTGCCAAGTCTGCATAGAACAGTGGAAATCGGAGAGAATTTCAAAAAAGCTACCTAGCATCTGAGGTTGGAATCCAGAGAGAGAGAGAGAGAGAGAGAGAGAGAGAGAGAGAGAGAGAGAGAGAGAGAGAGAGAGAGAAAGGAAGGAAGGAAGGAAGGAAGGAAGGAAGGAAGAAAGAAAGAAAAAGAGAGAGAGAAAGAGAAAGACGCAAGTTCTGGCTAAAAGCTGAAATCCAGCCAAATGTTACTGCTTCAGCTGAGTCTAGGCTGGTCTCCAGCCTCTTTAAGCTTCAAACATGGGCATTGGCACTTTGGCCAAAAGCAGCTCTATCTGCAGTTGTGTGTAGCTGTTGCAATTACAGTCGAGTGCAGCCTACTGGTAGGTCTGGCAGGCCTGAGTTGTTCATAGCACCAGCTGCAGGTAACCACTTGTAGCTATGGTTGGTTGGGCCTGGGGCCTAGGCTGAGCTAGGCTCAAGCAGGGATCTGGGCCAGGCCACCGAACCAAACCTAGCTGAGCAGTTTTTAATGAATTCTTGCCACATTGGGTGCCAAATGTAGATGTAACAGTCTTATTAAATAAGAAACACAGAGCCTAATGCAGAGTTAAAAGCCCAAGAGGTCAGAGCAGTAGCTAAGAGCTGAGACTTAAAACCGCCTTCTTACACTTCCTGCCGCTGCCATCCTTCCCCTCAGAAAGAGACCTACTTCCTGTGTGTCTGTCTTTTTATTGACTTTCTGTTCTTCCTTCTTATTGGTTTTAAACCCAACCACATGACATCCTCGTCACTGCCTATCTATACAGACCTCTAGGTCTCTATGGTTGGTATTGAGATTAAAGGTGTGTGTCTCCATGCTGGCTGTATCCTTGAACACACAGAGATCTGCCTGTTATGTGATCGGGATTAAAGGTGTGCACCACCACTGCCCGGCTACTGCTTTGGCTTGCTATTAGCTCTGACCCCCAGGCAACTTTATTTATTAACATACAAATAAAATCACATTTCAGTACAAATAAAATATCACCATACAACTGTTTGCTAACTACTGTTTTCTCAAGCACTCTGTGACAATCTTTCTTGACACGATAGTCAGAATCAATACTAACAGAAGAAAGAATGTGATAGATACATCTATGGCCATTAATCTCTCCCAATCTATTGATATCTATTTACACCATTCGTTATTCCCATGGCAGTGTGGACGATTTTTAGTTTCATGAGGTCACAGTTGTCAGTTTTTGGCCTCTATTCTTACAAAATGGAATCCTGCCTGGAAAATACTGTCTTACACCTGTTCCTTGTAAGATACTGCCTATGTTGAAATATTAGGGTTTCTAGTATTTCAGGATTCAGATTGAGGTCTTTGATCCATTTCTATCTAATATTTGTGAAAAGTAATAACTTGAGTCCCATTTCATTGTACTGCAAGTAGATACCCAGTTTTCTCAGCAGGATCCTTGAAGACACTGTATTTTCTCCAGTGTAGGTGCTTTGCCTTTTGCTAAGGTCCACATGGCCATAGTAATGAATCCTTGTATTTGGCTCTTCTACTTGATTATCTTGCTCTTTAAGACTATTTTTGTGCCTGTATCAGACTGAAACTTTCTCTCTGAGAATGTTTTAAGATTATCATGGACTTACTTAACTTCCCCTTCCTTTTTCTCCCCATCTAAACAATCCCATATGCCCTTTGTGCTCACTTCCAAATTCATAACTTCATTTTTCTGGAATTGTTTTCACATAAATATATGTGTGTGTTTATTCCTATGATTTTTTCACATAGGAAAATACAACCTGTTCAGTATGTATAATGTTACTTATGTGTTTACAAGCCTACCATTTAGTGTTGAATAACCAATTACTATGCTCCTCAATAAAAATATTATATCTCCCAATCATGGCTTTCATCAGTTGCTTGTGAGTTTTATCTCTAGGACTGAGGCCTCATGATGTTTCCTCAGTCTACTCTGGGGAATGCCTATTGTTGTTGTCATCCTTATTCTGCTGCTATTGAGACAGTCATATAGATGACACCTTGTGGGTATAGCTTCTGATATTACGAGGATAAAGAATCTCATACCAAACTCCCTGACCCTCTGGCTCCTTCTACCTTTCTGGCCACTCTTACACAATGTTCCCTGAACCTCAGTTATGGGGATGTTTTTATTATACTCCATGGGAACCAGGCTCCACATCTCTGCCTTCAGATTGGTTGTGGTTTTCTGTAATCGTTCAGTGTGTTGAAAACAGAAGTTTGCTTTAAGAGAGGTGAAGAATACACTTTTCCATGGGTATAAGCACAAAATTGTGATGTCTTTGTGTGTATCATTTTTGTTGTCATTGCTGCTATTAGGGGCTATGCTGGTTTAGTAAAGTGGCAGTTATTTATACTGTACATCACATCATTGATCCAGGTTAGTTTTTTTTTTTTAACATTCTAACTCCATAAGATATCTTAAAGACAGCAATAATAATACCTCCTGTATTCATCTTTTACCTCAGTATTTGTCATAAAATCTAGAGTCATTTCTGGTTCCATATGAAAATTAGGATGTATATTCTTTTCTATTTGTGTGAAGAATGTTATGTTTTTTGTTTTCTTTTTTTAAT
Source organism: Peromyscus leucopus (assembly GCF_004664715.2). NCBI lineage: Eukaryota > Metazoa > Chordata > Mammalia > Rodentia > Cricetidae > Peromyscus > Peromyscus leucopus. The sequence continues at coordinate 40,026,118 of NC_051083.1, forward strand.
TTGGCATTGCATTGCATCTGTAAATTTTTTTTCTGGATGATCATTTCTCCAATATAAATTATACCATTCTGTGATTATTAAATGCCTTTTCATTTAGTAGGATTTTTCTCAAACCCTTTCTCCTGAGATTGGAAGTTTACTTTCTTCTTCTTCTTGGTTATGTAGCACCCAAGATATTTTCTTTTAAAGAAAGATGCTATTTTAAATGGGATTCTGTCCATAACGTCTTCCTAAGGTGGCATTGTTGTTAGAATACAGAAAGGGTGTTGATTATTGTAAACTTATTCTCTCCTTGTCATGTTGTTTAAATTGTTTATTCTACTACTTGTGTTCTGGTACAATTTGCCTATATCTTAGGTATAATAGTGTGTCACCTGAAGTTGGGGATAATGTAAGTTCATCTTTTTCATAGATGTGTGCTTTCAATTTCCTTCTCTTCCTGTATTGCTCAGTGTAATACCTCCAACACAATATTGTAAAGGAGTGGGGATAGTGGGCACCCTGTCTTCTTCAAGATTTTAGTAGGTTTCCCTTTCAGTATTTCTACATATAGGATTGTGTTGGCAAGTTAGTTTGTCAGAGATAGCTTTTAATATTTTGAAATATGTTCCCTCTGTTACTCTTCTCTCTGGGAGTTCTATTTATAAAGCATGAGATATGCTGTCTAAGGCTTTATTTTCACCATTGAGTTAATCCTGTTTTTTTTGCCTTGAGTACATTTTATGACATTTGGTATTTATAGAATTCTGTATGTTCAACCAAGCCTGTACGTCTGTAATAAAGAATCTTTAGTCATTGTGGTTGATCTCCTTGATACGGGCATGTATTCATTTTTCTACTAGGCTTTTAAGGATGTTTACCACTATGGGTGCCATATGAAAATTATATAAATGTACATTGAATATACATAATTTTCAAAGAATATTACTCAAGTATGTTTTCTAGAGTGACATTGTTTAACTTACCACACAGAGAAAGGTTAAATAACTGTGTTTTTTTTTCAACAAAAATATATTATTGTTCCTTATTTATATCTTTTGCTGTTAAATATTGAATGTAATTTGCATCTGTTATATCTTTACACTTCAGGAGACTGGATGTAGCAACACTGTCTAAAATCTTTACTTTTTCCCTGTTCCAAGCCCTTTTAAAAAATTTCATCTGCCTTTTCTATCTTGATAGCTAACTACATTCTAAGGAAGCATTGTAATACAAACAGAAATTTGTAATATTTACATGCATATTTGTAGGGCTTCATATCTATGGAATATACTTCTTATGAATTTACTCTATTCTTCAAATGTGAATGACTCATGTGCACCCTAGTAAAGCATATCCAGATTCATTTGCTTACTGAAGTCACTTAACAAAAGATAATCTCCTCAGATGTACTTTTGAAAACTTATTTCATCCTCTCTTTTAAATAATGTGGAACTCAAAGGTAAACACAAAGAGTTTGTTATATGAAACCTTTTAGTTTGTTAGGACCACTCAACCACAAATCAAAATTTACAAATGAAAGAGTAAATATGAAGCACAACATAAAATTCACTTCTGCAGTGTTCTGCAGTGGCTCCAGTAATTGTGACATTTCCAAGTATTACAATAGGTTTCAGTAATACAGATATCATTTGTTACATCAGAATGATTATTTTAATTAGATTAGTGGATACTTATGTGCTTTTTGAATGAGATCATTTTCACACGGTCTTTTTTGCTTCTTGAAACGCTTTATTTAATCATTCAGAAAAGTAGGAACAGCTCATAGATCATGAGAATGGAAAGGAGAGGTAAGTCAGGAATTTGGTATGTGGTATGCTGACTTCACAGGAGTGGGGACAATTCATTCAGAAAGAAATGGTGATTTATATGTGATACTGATTCCGTGGTCAAGAGGATATGACCCTAATTGTCATCCGGTTGTCCTCTGTGCAAACATGAAAGCAAATATGAAAACATAGTTGAAAGGGCAGGAAAGATTTCATCCTAGAGAGTGCATGAACACAAAATTAAATATAACAATATAGAGTATAGAAAAGGGATTATACACAAACAGTTCCTTTCCTGGAAACCACAAGTACTTTATACTTTGGATTCCATTGGAGCACTGTGTACAGGAAATAATGATATTCTGTGGCCTCACATGAAAGTTGACATTGAGAGGATTCAAAGAATACATAGAAAAGATCATCATGCTTGTACCATATCTGTGGCAAATAATATTCCATAATCATAAGTTAACTAAGAATTTTCAAATGACAAGACACTTTTTCTTGATCCAATATTACACAATATGAATGTATTAGTAATTCTGAATAAGATAAAAGTCCTTCACATGAATAAAAATATTCTATCCTTCACTTTTGACACTAAGATTTTCAGCTTTTAATGACAGATAATATTCTGTCCTGATTTTGTCTAATTTTGAGTTCATTGTTTTCCTTTCACATACTTACTTCTAATTTTTTATGTAATAAGCACGAATACATACAAATATCAACATGAATAAACATGGCTTCTGTTTCTACTCACCTACAGAAGGTCTTTACTTGGGACAAGTATCTGTAAAAGAATATGAATGGTGTAAGGAGAGACAGAAATGTTATCATAAGAATATAAGAACAGCTCGCCAATGACTATTTCTTCAATAACAATTGAAAGATAGCATATAACTAGATACAATCTGAATGAGGGGATTAACTGAGTACATGGATGATATATAGGTAGATAGATAGATAGATACATACATACATACATGCATACATGCATAGATACATATATAGTTATACTCTATATGTGTGCATACATATATTTATTAATATACATCAATCCACACACACACACACACACACACACACACACACACACACACACATATATATATATATATATATATATATATATATATGATATAGCCAAAAATATTTCATTGATGTTACCTGTAGCCCGAACATCCTGAATGTTTTCTGGTGGAATGTTCTGTTTCTCAGCAAATTTCACAAGTTTTTCATGTTCTTCTTTATTTAAAGGCCCACCTTTTCCTACATTGCATGAATGACAATGTCAGAGACATGTTCGGTAGAATTCTATAAAACTTGCATTGCTTCCTTAGTGTCCCACCATGGTATGCAACAGAAAATCTCAACTTCTCCAAATTCATCTATGCTGGGAGGGTCAATACAATCAATAATAATTTCTCCATGTTCCATTTAATGAAGTCTAAATGGTGGTAAGACATACTTTCTAGTGTTCTATGATGCATCAAAATAAAAACTCTCCACTAGAGAATTCGCACATCTCAATCCTATCCACTTTTAAAAACATAACACTAGGGAGTCATGAATGCCTCTCAATGGAACCTTCACATTTCTCCTGAGTCTATACTCGAGAGTTCATGTTTTAATTTCATATACACTTGATCAAATGATACTCATAATGGTCTGAACTTTAGGAAAACAATATTTCCTCTACTCTTTCTAGTGAGGAAACATGAAGACAACATCTTCCAATAGCCTCACCCCTTGTCACTAGTCGTCAATGACCATTCTACTTGAATTACCATATATTGTAAGAGTTGGTCCACACAACAATGGGATTGTCATTTAGTGGACAGGAATTCAGAAATCCCATGATACTGTATTTGGGGGTGAATCTGCCTGAATCCTCTTTTGCAGAGTGATACTTTTGTTACATTTTCAGATAATCCACTGCCATTCTTACCAAGAACAAAAATCAAGTTTGTTTCTGTGCCGGCACTATCCACATTCTTACTGGTAAAGACTGCATGCTTTGGTGTTAAATGCACAAGTTCATATTTGTTGTCACCTTCATCTGTAAAATGGAAATATTTAAAAACTCAGTGTCAGTCATTTTTCTACTTTATTTAATGTCACCTATTTGCTAAACATTAGTATTGACCTTGACTCTAGCAATCATCTCTGATTCAATATCACATGTGTGCAAAGGTGTTTCTGTAGTCATTTATTTTGGATATCCATCCCATCATAATATGGTGACCAATCATTTCTGCTCTTCAAACCTGATAGTGAATCTTAAGTACAGACATATTCCTTTTCTCTGATTTTTTTTTGTCAAGACTTGTGTAAACAGTCTGTTGGGTATTCCTTTTCCTTTCAACCAGATCCCAAAGCTCATTTGTTAATTTCCTGAAAGTGTATTACATTGGTGTCACATCATGATAATACTTGGTGAGCAAATGAGTACATGTGCAAAAATAGACGATACTAATTAGTAATATGCACAAGTTATCATCTTGTAAGGTTATTGATGCAAAAGATGTAAAGATGAACATTTTGAGTATACCAGACATACATATTGTGTGTGTGTTTCTGTGTGTGTATGCCTGTCTGTCAGTCTGATTCTCTCTCTCTCTCTCTCTCTCTCTCTCTCTCTCTCTCTCTCTCTCTCTCTCTCTCTCTCTCTCTCTCTCTCTCTCTCTCTCTCTCTCTCTCTCTTTGTGTTTATATGGTATTTCTACTTACTGACACTTATTAAATGGTAAAAGTGGTTCATGAGATAATTGAAGGAGTTAGGATCTGGTCATTTTCTATTACAGGACTACATTTTAATAGCCATGTTAAGTTAGGAAAACATTAGACTTGCCAGATGAATGTGTCTTCTGTTCACTTAAGATAAAAGTCAAAAGTCTCACTAATTAGACTCCCAGTGCTCCACCAGGGGCCCAGCCGTGGATGTCTGCATTCAGATTCCTCAGTCCTTGGATGGGGTTTATGGCAGTGAGAAAGAAGAGGGTTTATATGAGCGAGAATTGTTGAAGCCAAGGTTGGATAAAGCACCGGGACAAATAACCAAATGAATGGAAGCACAGGATCTATGAACCAAAGGCTGAGGGGCCCCCAACTGGATCAGGCCCCCTGAATGCGTGAGATAGTCATTTGGCTTGATCTGTTTGGGAGGCAGCTGTGCATTGGTGCCGGGTCCTGGGCTCGTTGCATGAGTTGGCTGTTTGAATCCTGGGACTTATGCAGGGACACTTGGCTCGGCCTGGGAGGGGGGGAATGGACCTGCCTGGACTGAGTCTACCAGGTCGACCCCGGTCCTCGGGGGAGACCTTGATCTGGAGGAGATGGGAATGGGGGGTGGGCTGGGGAGAGGGGGGGCGAGAGGGGGAGAACAGGGGAATCTGTGGCTATTATGTTGAACTGAATGGTGTTGTAAAATAAAAAAAAAGAAAAAAAAAGTCAAAAGTCAAAGTGTGTATAATTCAGTGGAATGGTATTACTATTACTTTAGCAATTTTTAAAAAATTAAAGGAGTCAGTCTTAAATTCCTAAATAGATTTCCCTCTAACTGCTTTTAAAAATTGAAGTTTATCATCCAATAACATAAATGTTGTGATCTCTCCAAAATATGAGAAAAGGAAATATTGAAAAAGCACTGTTAATTTAAATTATTTATGAATCAAAGATGACACATCATGTCTTCAATATAAGTACTTGAGAGCCCAAGGCATGAAGTTTAAGAAGATGCTTGAAGCCATTGAGGCCTATTAGTGAGTGGCAGGTCTGTCTGATAGCAAACTGAGACACTGTATGAAAGAAAAAACACTGAATATCAACTAGAAATAAATTTTCATGCAGAAAAACTATTTGAAGATATCTTGTTAGAATTATTTGCATTTTTAGGTAATAGTGTTCTTCTCCATGTAAATTTCAGATGACCTACAATGTACTATGAAGTAGTGTATCTCAGTTCATTGGAAGGATTGATAACTTTCTGAGAAGCCAAAATTTTTCTAGATTCATGTCTGTCCCTATGTGTGGCTGAAGTATTAGCATGAATGTGCACACTCACATTGCTTTTGTTCATAAAGGAAACTCCTAGATCCTGTACTTACATTGGGTTCTGTAGGAGCCATCTGCTTGCTTATACCCAGTGACTGTGGTCATTGAGCATTGGCCATTCATACTAAAATTCAAACAGAGAATCCATGGTTTATTCTTTATAACTTTTAAATTCCAATTAAAGATCTTCAAATGTTATAGTGAACTTCAGAGAGTCATAGTATCTATGAACAGTGAATAGAATTAGGACTTACCTTACTGTTCCTAATTCTTGTTTAGATAAGATGATTCTGTTTGTAATCATACAGATGACTGACTTTATTGGTGCCCATTAAGGCAAGTGCTCTATAGGCTCTGATGGCTTCCTTATCAAAGCTATGCTATTCACTGAGTATGATTTTCATTATGCTAATTCTCTTGTTCTAGTCCAACAATATTGGGAACACAATTTTATATGCATGTTTTTAAGTGCTTTTATTTGTATCCTGAAACATAAAATTGTGGCTACAAGAGAGAAATGGTTCTAAGCATTTTAGTCCTAATGGTGTTATGTAGTCTTTCATTAAACATAGCCATCCAAATGCCAGAGAGAGAGTCTTTAAACCTAAAGCTTTGGAGAAAGGGATTCATAAATTAGATTTATCTGTCCTGTTTGTGGAGGACTTTTTTTTATGACATCATTGATTGGATGAGATAACATGCATGGCTTTGACCTAAATGCTCATATACCTTTTACTTACTACAAATGAGAATCTTAGAATGTCCTACATCTAATATTAGAGAATAAAATTCAACCACAATCATTCAGCCATAAGGATTTCTAAATAAACACTTATGGAATTGGAGACAGTATCTAATCTCTGTGTGGTGTCCAGAGATACCCCATCATGGAATGATATAATCACATTGCTAAAGATGTGATTTCATGACCAGAAGAAAAAAATTCCCCTATAAATTTAACAACATAAAGGCTGAGAAACATAAATAGTCTGCTCAGTTTACATGGTTGACAATTTACTTACTTGACATAAAATGTGACTCCCATTTCACTACATTCCTCATTACAAGTAAGTTCACGAAGGTAGAGTCTCAGAGGTCTTTCCAGTTCTATCTTGTCAACATTGTCAGCAGCGATGGCAAGTGTTTCCCATTCTCCATCAACCTGAAAAAACAAAAAGGCAAAAAAAGGAGAAAAATAAAACAGGTCATTAAAGTATGATTTGGTATTCTCATCTCTGATCCCAGTCCTTGGAAATATGTAAACTAACTAAAACTACCAATCAATAATATTTTATGTATTAGTTCAAGATTATGTATCTATAGCTGTAGAATAACACAGGGTAGTATGATGACTTGATTAATACAACATTTTGGACTTGAGACTTTGTCAAACTGCTTATGTTTTAGCCTGCAAATTCAACCTATTGTTTGCTTATTTCATTTGTTTCATCCTAGAGAAATATGATTGGAAAAGCATATCTCAGTAAAGGTCAGAAAGCTTATTTCAAGAATACAGACTTGCAAGGACTAACTCAATGACACATCACATCCACAGAAATATGCTATTGAGGAAACTCAGACATAGGCACAGACCAAATGAATTTACCTCCGCATGAGCATGAGCCAGTCCGAATGCCAAAGCCAGCAGCAGAAACTTTACCATGGTGGCACCTGTCTTTGGTCTTCTGCAGAAGCTCAAAGTAGGTCAGTGGATGTGAAGGAACTGAACTGACAAAGATTTTTATACAGCTAGTTAGAGGGAGTTTCATGGAATCAACCAATGGTGCTGCACCACAGCAACCTACATCCGTCTGGTATTTCCTCTTTGGCCCTGCTGAATGGTGTATGATATCATATCCCTAAACTAAGAAGACTAGCCTTAAGGTCAGGTTATGTTGGGATGATTAATTGAACATCCTGTCAGAAAGAAAGGACTATCCCTGTGAGAACATTAAGGAATGGTTTTGCCTCCAGAACTATACTGGCGGGTAAAGGTCACAATGCATATGTCTTATATGACTCATTTAACCAACATGACATGCATTTTAAAATACATTCTGAATCTAAGCATAATACTGTGCAGTTAACTGAATTTAAACTGTGGCCTGGGATATATGAGCCAGAGTAACCACACTCTTAGAAGAAAAGATTTTAAAACATTTGCAGGATTTCCTATGAGGATGTTGATACGTCTTGTGCTACTTTTAAGTCTTTCCATACATTGACTACTATAGCCTCCCAGTACATTAAATTCAACTACCATGGTACAGAGCTACAAGAGCTATCATCAAAGCTTAACTGTGTGAAAAATAGGAAAATGCTGCTAGATGTCCACTGGTCATAAAACAAGCAACATTGATTAAAATTAACACAATCAAGTGAATCAGCCTATAATGTACTCAGAGAAATTTTATAAATGTGCAAAGGAACTCTTCATTCAAGCTGAAAATAATGCTTTACATTTCCTAAAGTGATGACCCGGCCCACACAGTTGAATTCTTTACACATCAAAACCAAGGTCTTTGTTGTGCTTAGCCATAGTATCTTGTCATCCATTTCTAGGAACCCCCAAGAAGAATACCAGGACTCTGCAGTTCTTGTTTCTCCTCTGGGGCTTCTCTCTATAACACATCAAATAACCTACAGTTAGCACTTTGGTAATTTTGTTTGACAACCCACGGTTTCTGACTACACCACTACAAAGAGTTAGTCTGTAATTTATGACACTTTCTTTAGATTATATCCTGTTATTGTCTCTATTTCTTTCAGTTTTTGAGATTATTCCATAATAACATCATTCTGCACTCCCCTTTCTTGTCTCTAGACTCTCTAATATGTAGCTCCTTCATCTATTTCAATTTTGTGGACTCTTTCTTCACTAAATGTTGTTACATGCATATGAGTTTGAATGGTCACATTTGAGTCCTAACTTTTATCTGAAGATTTGGAGCTCGGAATAACAGAAGAGACCTAACATGCCACATTTGTCTTTTTAGATCTGGGTCACCTCACCCAGTAGGATCTTTTGTAGTGCATGTCATTTACCTGCAAATGTCATGAATTCATTTTCCTTTTCCTTGGAAGATTATCACATAGTGTATAAGTACCACTATTTCATTATCCATTAGACAGCTGTAGACCATTTTTGTTGTGAATAGAGTAGCAATGAACATGGATAAGAAAGTATCTATGAAATAGAATATCAAGTCATCTAAGTATATTTCAAGGAACTATATATCTGAGTCACACAGTATATATTTACCTTCAGAAAACTAAGAATTCTCCACACCACTTTCCAGAGTTGCTATACAAATATGTAAATCCCAACAAAAGATGTCTCTGGGCAACACAATTGTACAAGTATTTGATATCTCTCTGTGTGTCTCTGTCCTCTCTCTGTCTGTCTGTCTGTCTGTCTGTCTCTCTCTCTCTCTCTCTCTCTCTCTCTCTCTCTCTCTCTCTCTCTTGCTCTTGCTTTCTCACTCTTTTGCTCTGTGTGATTGTGTGTGTGTATATGAATGTGTGTGTATTTACATGAGTGTGTGTGTGTGTGTGTGTGTGTGTGTGTGTGTGTGTGTGTGTGTGTGTTTTCAATTGTCTCTCTTCAGGTCCTGGACCCATTTGACTGGATTTTCTCTTTTCTTATATGATGTGTTTTAAATTTGTCGGGTTTTCTGGATACTCATTCACACCAAGCATGTTTGCTTATACTGGAAATAAAGTAGCCATTTCCTGTCTTCTGAAGATTATGGAAGAGGACTTCACTCATGGGATTGTACACTTCGATTCTAACCTAAGGGCCACTGATGGGTTGAAACTAGGAAGAACATTGGCCAGCCCTATTCTTTCTGCTTGTGAAAACATTAGGGCCCAAGCGTTAGTTCCAAAGCTAAGAGCACACATGTAGCCCTGATTAAACTCAAACTCATAGAGCCACAAATAAAATTAAAATAAATGATGCTGTGAAAGGGACTTGTTTGGGAGGGAGGACTTGACAAGATTGAAATGGCATCAGAGAGAATTATCAGAAAATTTTATTTATGTGGGAAATTGTCAACAAACAAATTTTTAAAAAACATGTTACTTGAGGTATTCATGGAAAATCACCTTTTTGGAAAAAAATGAAAAGGAAATATTGTGGAGTACAGAATGAAATGTGAAATATTGAGACATTCTGTACATTCAGGTTCACAGACCTGGGCCCCTGAGCCGCAAATATTCTTTATTCCATAAAATCCCTCCACTCTGTCCCAAGACCCAATCTTCTGTTTAGTGACACTCATGGACTGTGTGTGGTCCCCATATTCTACAAATATGAAAATAACAGTGGAAGGGACACTAGTTCTCATTCTTTTTTCATGTGCTTTTGTTTTCTGTTACCAGTCAGTAACAAAGAGAGGAGAATCCACTTTATAATCCAATTACAGACTGATGATGTGCTTCTCTGTTTGTTGATCTTTTCAAACCAAGTTGATGATTCACTGACTTCTGTTTCTCAAGAACTCAGTTGCTGTATTTCTTGGCTTGATGCTCAGGACCAATAGGAACAGAGGTAGGCACCTGTATGACTTAATTGCCTCCATCATTTGGCTAATACTCAGCCCTTGGGCACAGAAGTACTGTAATACATTTGTTATGGTTTCCAATGCGAGTTTTATTTTATATTTTCAGAAAGAATAAACTGACTTGTTACATGATTGCTCCTTCACTATTTTCTATAGTCCTCTGTTCAAATCACTACTCATTTATACTAGCTGTGTTCTTTTTTATTAATGATATGAGGGATTTTGTTATGCATTCTGAATACATGTGCTGTTAGAAACAATGTATTCAATTATCTTCTCAATATATGAACTTTCTATCAACTATTTCTTCAGTGCACCTCAATGTCTCAAATATCTAAATTTTGATAAAGTTCTCCTCTGTCCCTCTGTCTCTCTCTCTCTGCTTCATAAGAAAATCCAGAAATTCAATGATGATTTTCCTAAAACATTTATCCTTTATCCTATATCCAAGATTTTAAAGCTTCACATGGTCAGTTCTCCTAAATCTTTTCCAGTTTTATCTCTTAAATATAGGGATCTTGTGGTTTTTTTTAATCTGTAAATCTATGTTCAGTGGAAAATGATTCAGGAGTTTCTTATTACACATTTTAATTTTCCTGAACAATAAATATGTTTTAAGGAGTGATTTTTATTTACTCAAAGGTTTATCAAAATCCTTAACAAAGAATATCTACCAGCCAGCATATGCCCCTTGACATATTTAATAAAACAGTTTCTTTTACTATTCCCAAATTAATAACCATATTTGGACTCTGCTACATTATAAAAGAGATGTGCTTTCTGTTCAATGCACAAAATGGTATAAACATCACCAAAAATAAATCAACCATGGTGATTCAGAAAATCAATACTCTTTAACTATCAGTTGAGTGACATATGATCTCAGAGTGCCCACCTCAAGCAGTGCCTTTGGCTTAGGATTCCTGCATCATCAAATTCAATCATCATCATCCATTCAGGTTGATGTGAAATCAGAAGAGATTTGTTTTTTTTTCCTTCAGTCACCGTTTCTCTTCTGTATGGCAGGAACAAACCCTGGACGTTCTCGCTGTCCTTGCTGGAGTAAAAGCATATACATTCTCTACTTACTACACCAGTGCTATGTCTCATAGTGCCTAATATCTAAAGGTTAATGAAGTTTACCTTTGTTCTCCATCTCTTTGAAAATCCTAGAATAAAATGTTCATTCATTGATGCTTTCTCTAAGTGAATTCCTATGTCCAATGTCAATCGAAGTCTTACACTTTAACATGATCAGATCTAAAGTTTCTTAAGCTTTCCTTCTCAAATACATAGATCCAGGGTTCACCTGGACTTAGCTCTAGTGTATTTGGGAAAACAACTCTGAAATACATCATTGCAAACATTCATTCCCTTCCAAAAATGTGTTTATGATTAATAATATTTTCTCTTCTGCTTATCAAAATTCTGTGTCCTTTGCATTTTCCATTATAAAGTGTAGTTTTAAATTTCCAAATTAATATCTACATTTTGCCCCATTGTGTATTAAAAGAAACGTGTCTTTTAAAAACACACTGAAGAGTACAAAGTTGAATTAACCATGGCAGTCTGAAAAGTAAATTTTCTTAATTTTCAGTTGAGTGACAAGTCTCCTCAGAGTTCCCAACCTCAACAGTTTCCTGTGGTTTTGGCTTCATGTTGAATCCTAGGCAGTTTGCCTCATCTTTTCAGGTTGAGGTTAAATCAGGATAGTTTTTAAATATTTCCTTTTTCTGTCATCTTAATCTTCTTCTGACATTAATGTGCCAGGAAATTCCAGGTGTCTTTGCTTGAGTGTAAGCATATGCACAAACATAGTTAAGGATTTGCATTTCTGAAAAGCTTTATGGAACATTAATCAAATTCATTCATTCCAATTCCCTTGTTTCTGTCTATACTCATAAAACAGTCATATTAGTTCATCAAGTTTTCACAATTTTTAATGTGACAACAATCAATTTTAAAAGAAGTCCTGAATAATGACAAAGACAAGAGGGGAATATGAGCTGGTTGAGAAGGAGGAAAAGTATGGATCAAATGATAATATCTTAAAATGGAAGAAATGAAAGTATTTCACAATTTTAAATTAATATCTGTTATAAATATAATCCTATGGTTATTTTGAACAGTCTGAAATCCATTTCTTATTTCTTTCACATTCCCTGATTTTTATTTTATATTAATCTTATGAGTGACAAGCCTTCAGGGCTTATTTTGATGTTGTATTCAGGATTCAGCCAAGAGTAGTAACTAGGCCTTCCATGGTCACACAGTAAAAGCACCCAGGATATTTACACATGAGGTCTTTATCTAAGGACAAGTTGCATTCTCAGAGCCTTCTCTCACTCTGATGACAGATGTTATACTAAGGTTTTGGCTAGAAAGAGAAAACCCCAGGTAGTAGCTTTCATGGAATACACAACTTTATACACATGAAGCTATTGCCCTCTTTCTTGCATGTTTTGTTCGTAGGTTCACACACACATGCCACACTGAAAACAATGTACTGCTCTATACTTTCTTCTTGTCTCTCTATTTTCTCTTTTCTCCAAATAAATTTGGCAGACACAACTTCCTGAGCCACAGCTTTCAGGAAAGGAGGCAGTTGGGAGTGACTCAATTGAAATTCTGTATGTATGGATCTACCTTAAACAATCTTCAAGACACATAATGAAAATAAGAGTAAATGGTCCTCAGCAAAGAGAAAAATGACATAGTAAATATAGAGAAGATGGAAATGAATTATAGGCAAGTGACATATGGTCCAGACTGCAAAATATATGAAGTTCAATGCTCTGTTGTAATAGAAAGAAAATCCCAACTCAAATGTCAAATATTTAACTGTGTTCTTTACATATCAGGTGCTATGTTGACACATTTTCTTGTTTTCAGTAGCCTTCAACTTACATCATTTCCCTCTTCTTTTCCTTCCTCAAGCCCCTCCCACATACCTTCCTTCCAGCATCTCTTATGTACCACCCACTCACCTTTATAGCCCTTTACTTGGATTATTATTGATGCATATATATATATGCATAGACATGTATGGGTGTGCACATGCACACAACCTGATGAATGCCATTTTATTCCTTGAGTATATATGATTTCTGGGCTGACTCTTCTGCAATAAACAACCAATTGCAGTGCCCTTCTTACCTGGGAGAGGTTAATTCTCCTTCTTCCCACACTCATTAGATTTTTATGGTCATCATCCAGGGCTGGGACTCTACATAGATTTCCCCTTCCATGTTAACATTGCCACTGATACAGACATCTCCCCCATCTTATTAGTCATATAATTTCGAGCCAAGAAAATTTCACAAAAGAATTCTTGGTATTCTGGCTTTTAGGATCTTTCCTCTTTCTCTTCTGAGACAAGATCCCTTGTTCTTAAATTCAAAAGCTGAGATGTAGACTGGTCCTTTGGGACATGGCCCAAAAATCTGTTATTCTCTATCTTGTGTACAGTTGTGGTTTTCTGTGATGGTTTCCATTTGCTATAAAGAGAAGTCTTTTTTTTTCAGTAGGAGTTTCTACCTACACTTCTTTCTGTTATAAAGATGATGTTTAGACTATAGAAAGGAGTTGTGCTGGTCTAGCAAAGTTGCAGTAGTAGATGCTTTTCTAAAATCCATGACCTCACTAACCCTGAGCATTTGACAAGCTTTCCAGTACCAGGAATGATTTCCCTCCGGTTGGGTGGTCCTTGAGTCCTATCAGACAACTGTCGGTTGCCACCCACACACATTAGTGTCACTTCTTGTACCTTTTTGTTTTTCTTGTAATGTCATTCTTCACAGGTGCCTCATCTGGGTAGGGCTGCTTGTTTCCCAGCTGTGGGTAAGCGCTTGTAGCTACCGTCAGTCAGGCTTGGGGCCTAGGCCGAGCTAGGTCCTAGCAGGGAACCGGGCCCCCGAGGCGTCAAGCTGGGCTGGGCTGCCAAGCCAAGCCTAGCCGAGCAGTTTTTAATGAATTCTTGCCACATTGGGTGCCAAATGTAGATGTAACAGTCTTATTAAATAAGAAACACAGAGCCAAATGCAGAGTTAAAAGCCCAAGAGGTCAGAGCAGTAGCTGAGAGCTGAGACTAAAAACCACCTTCTTACCCTTCCTGCCGCTGCTGTCCTTCCCCTCTGAAAGAAGCCTACTTCCTGTGTGTCTGTCTTTTTATTGACTTTCTGTTCTGCCTTCTTGTTGGTTGTAAACCCAACCACATGACATCCTTGTCACTGCCTGCCAATAACAGACCTCTAGCTCTCTATGGTTGGTATTGAGATTAAAGGCATGTGTCTCCATGCTGGCTGCATCCTTGAACACACAGAGATCTGCCTGTCATGTGATCGGGAGTAAAGGTGTGCGCCACCACCGCCCAGCTTCTATTATGGCTTGCTATTAGCTCTGACCCCCAGGCAACTTTATTTAATATACAAATAAAATCACATTTCTGTACAAATAAAATATCACCATACTAATCTGTCATGAAATCATCACTAAGTTTGTAGCCATTATTGAAGTTGTTACTAAAATTAAAATCATGGCTAAAAGTAAGCACACTCATGTGTTTTTTGAAAACCATCTGCCAATGCTTTTTGTCCTGCCAGAGGCCCTCACTGGGAATCTGTCCCTTTAAAAATGGGATTGCCTTCCTGGACTGCAAGAATACACCCACCTGAACAGACATCAACCTCTAGGAACAGTGGCTAATTGAAACCCCATGACTTTAAAGGGCCTTTAGGCTGCTTCTAAAACCAAACAATTGTCCTGGGTTGATAACCAGCTAGCTCATATCACCTAATTTGTCTGGGATCAGTCCTCCAAGAAACCACCAGATGGATTCAGAAGTTACATTTGTTAGCTCTCAAATTCAGGACGAATGCCTGAGATGCCCATTTAATATATCAAAGGGGATGCTGTCCAAAAGTCTTTCTCAGTATTTCCAGTATCTGTTCTGTTGTAACAGTAACAGAGTCCTGGATCCTCAGCACTTCTTACCCTGCCCGTTCCTTACCGTCAACTAATCCAGTCCCTGAGCATCACTTCCCTTCTCCCAACCTCTGATTCCTATATAGGCTCAGTCATTTTAGACATGGGATCTGTTGGTCTCTTGGTCTCCTAATTTGTTCCTGACCTCTTGGCTCCTGGTTCCTCTCTCTTCCATTCTCGACCCCTCATCCTCTCATGGCACAGTTCAGTTTGCCTATGAATATTTTATCCCTCATATCTATAATTAACCGTCTCATCCAACATATCTATAAGCATATGAGCATCATGTCCTTTTTTTGTCATTCAGCACGGTTTATTTCACATATATGCTGTGGAAAATGAACAGAACTTGCAAAGATCCATAAATGGAATCCTCTTTGACAATCAGATGGGGATGGTATTTAAAAATACAAAAAAAAAAACACTCTAATTCCATCCCTTGCCAGAAACAAATTTTAATATATTTATTTTTGTGTTTAAATGTTTGCCTACATGTATGTCTGTGTACCACATGTACCCCTGATGCTAGCAGAAGCCAGAGGAAGACACTATATCCCCTGCAACTGGAATTACAGTTGATTGTGAGCCAGAACATAGGTACTGGAACTATTGAGTTATCTTTTCAGACCCTCAACAAACTCAGTTACTTCATCCAAGTAAACATTGGATGAAGCACACATGAATTTAAGCAAAATCACTCTTAAAGGAAATCCAAAAAAAGTAATTTGAGCAATGCATGAATTTCTCAATTGTGAATGGCCTGCCTTTCCTGTGAAAAGCATGATGTCTTTTTCAGTAAACTTCATACTCCTGAAAGTTTCATGATAGCACTGTATTTCAGCTTTTGTCCCCTTGTTTTTCAATTTCTTTAATACAGTTCCTACAAGCAGCCATATTTCACTGTGAGTCCTCTTCTCAGATAAGGAAACTCAGTTATCCATATTCAGTAAAATGATACAAACTGCACTCTCAAAAGTGAGGATTTTGTCCTGCTATAGTTACTAATTGTCCAAAGCTACTTTCAGAAGGACACAGCGCCACACACTGGCCATTTGAAGATGCTGTGAAGTAAACAATATAATGTAATATATCCTTTAAGACCACATTTTCCGAGAGCTGCCAGCACCTTATTGGACTAAAATATGTTTCTATCCTCATACCCGAACACGCCAGCCCTTAGGCTTTGGGGCCAGGGGCACAACCCTGCTCCCTTACACCACCACACATTGCAATCCCAGTTTCAGGCCAGTCTGCAGACAGGTCAGACTACCACCATCCTGTATCAGACCCTGTAAACCACTAGCCCCACCTCCCCCAAATCCCACCCACCCTCCAGGACTGCAAGTGTTCCCTGAGACAGAGCCTGCCAGTGCCCCATTGGACTAAGAGGTGAGTCTTTGTCTAGGTGGAGCCCAGGGGCACAGCCCTCTGCCCCCACACCACAACCCATTGCTGTCCCAGTCTCAAGCCAATAGTCAGGCCTCCTGCAGACAGGTTAGACTACCACCATCCCCCACCCAAAAGTCCCACCTCCCCCAAATCCCACCCACCCTCCAAGACTGCAACTGTTCCCTGAGAGGAGGTGGTCAGCACCCGATTGGACTAAGAGGTGAGTCTCTATCCTCATACCTGAATACCCAGGCCCCTAGGATTTGGGCCCAGGGGCACAACCCTGCATCCCTATACCACCACACATTGCAATCCTAGTTTCAGGCCAGTGGGAAGGTAGACCTCCTGCAGGCAAGTCAGACTACCATCATCCCCCATCAGACCCTGAAACCCAAAAGCCCTACCTCCCCCAAATGCCCCCCTCTCCAGAGGCTGCAACTGTTCCCTGAGAGGGACGCTGCCACCACCCGATAGGACTAAGAGGTGAGTCTCTATCTTCATACCCGAACACCCCAGCCCCTAGGCTTTGGACCCAGGGGCACAACCCTGCACCACTACACCACCACACATTGCAGTCCCAGTTTCAGGCCAATGGGCAAGCAGTCCTCCTGCAGACAGGTCAGACTACCACCATCTACCACCAGACCCTGTAACCCACAAGCCCCACCCCTCCCAACCCACCCAAGCCAAAATTGCAGCTACTCCCTGAGACAGAGCCCACTAGCACAAATTGGACTAAGAGCTGCTCCCTGAGACAAACAGTCCATCAGCACCGACTAGACCAAGAGCTTCCACTGGACCAAGAGTATCAATCAGACCACGAGAGGCTCCCTCAGACACAGACACCACTTGCAGCAAGTGGAGAAAGAGATGGGTAGATGCCAGTGCAAAAATACAGCCAACAACATAAAAACAAATACGTCTCCAAAAGAACCTACATCAGCAAGACCTGGATGTCAACATGCAGAAGATTGCAAATAGATCCATATCTCTTGCCACGCACCAAACTCAAGTCCAAGTGGATCAAAAACCTCAACCTAAGTCCAGTTACACTGAACTTGATAGAAGAGAAAGTAGGAAGTAGTCTTGAATGAATTGGCACAGGAGACTACTTCCTGAATATAACACCAGACACTGAGAGCGACAAATAATAAATAGGACCTCCTGAAACTGAGAAGCTTTTGTAGAGCAAAGGACATGGTCAATAAGACCAAACAACAGCCTACAGAATGGCAAAAGATCTTCACCAACCCCACATCTGAAAGAGGGCTGATCTCCAAAATATATAAAGAACTCAAAAAGCTACACATCAAAATACTGAACAATCCAATTAAATTTGGGCTACAGAGCTAAACAGAGAATTCTCAACAGAAGAATCTCAAATGGCTGAAAGACATTTAAGGAATTGTTCAACATCCTTAGTCATCAGTGTAGCTGGGGAGTTTTCTCTCCAGGTCCCGCCAAGCCCCGGCAGTCCCTTAGCTCACTTATAAAATAAACATACAGAGGTTTTTATTATTTAAACTGGTCATTAGCTGAGGCCTATCATTGTCTAGCTCTTACTCTTATATTCAGCCCATTACTATTAATCTATACTTTGCCAATCCCTGGACACCAGCCACTCCGGGAAGACCTGCCCAACTTGGCACCAGGTTCTGGCTACATGGCAGCTCCCCTTCTAGCCGCACCGGGAGGGATCCCCTTTTCCAAGCCCCCCGGCAGCCCCTGCAATCTCCGCGCCCTGCCCCCACGCCCATCTGCCCGCGACTCCAGCCACTTCCTGAGACTTAGAGACCGGCCCCCAGCTCCCAGCCTGCCCCAGACTTCCCTTCTGGTCCAGAGGTGAGTACCCGGATCCAACCCGGACCCAATCCCTGGACACCAGCCACTCCGGGAAGACCTGCCCAACTTGGCACCAGGTTCTGGCCACCGGACAGCTCCCCTTCTAGCCCCATCGGGAGGGATCCCCTTTTCCAAGCCCCCCGGCAGCCCCTGCAATCTCCGCGCCCTGCCCCCATGCCCATCTGCCCGCGACTCCAGCCACTTCCTGAGACTTAGAGACCGGCCCCCAGCTCCCAGCCTGCTCCCGATTGCCACTCTGGACCAGAGCCCGCCCCGGACTTCCCTTCTGGACCAGAGAGTAGGACAAGAGAACTCCCTTTTGGACAAAAGAGAGAGTCTTCCTGAATCTGTCAGCTCTTTCTGAAACAAGTACACTGATAAGACGAAGAAAGAACCACAAGGAGATGGGCAGACGTCAAGGCAGAGGTACATACAGCAAAATGAAGAGCAATACAGCATCACCAGAACCTAGCCCGCCTCCAACATCTAGACCTGAACACCAAAAATTGGAAGAAGCAGAAGAAAGTAGCCTTATGAGTAACTTCATGAAGAAGGTAGAGGCTTGTGTAGAGGAAAAGACAAGGAAATTGGAAGAATGCTATAAACAACTAGAGGAAAGAGCAAACAAATTAGAAGAAAACAATAAAGCCCTCCAAGAAAAAAATAAATTCCTGGAAGAAAACATTAAAGTCCTGGAAGAAAACATTAAAGTCCTGGAAGAAAACAATAAAACACTGAAAGAAAATCATGAAAAAGCAATGAAACAAACAAAGGAAACAGGCCAAGAACTGAAAAAGGAAATTGAAAAAATAAAGAAGACACAAACAGAGGAATGCTGAAAATAGAAACCCTGAGTAAAAGATCAGGAACTTCGGATGCAAGTATAACCAACAGAATGCAAGAGGTGGAAGAGAGGATTTCTGGCATTGAAGATACAGTAGAAGAAATAGTTTCATCAGTCGAAGGAAACACTAAAGCCAACAAAGTCATGAACCAAAATGTCCAAGAAATCTGGGACACCATGAAAAGACCAAACCTACGAATTATAGGGATAGAAGAAGGTGAAGAATACCAACTCAAAGGCACAGAAAATATATTCAACAAAATTATAGAAGAAAACTTTCCCAACTTAAAGAAGGAAATGCCTATGAAGATACAAGAAGCCTATAGAACACCAAACAGACTAGACCCCCCAAAAAAGTCCCCTCGACACATAATAATTAAACAACTAAATGTACAGAATAAAGAAAGAATATTAAGAGCAGCCAAGGAAAAAGGCCAAGTGACCTATAAAGGTAAACCCATCAGAATAACACCCGATTTCTCAATGGAGACTTTGAAAGCCAGAAGGACCTGGACAGATGTAATGCAGACACTAAGAGACCATGGATGTCAGCCCAGACTAATATACCCAGCAAAACTTTCAATCATCATAGACGGAAGGAACAAGACATTCGAAGACAAAGCCAGATTTAAACAATACCTATCCACAAAGCCAGCCCTACAGAAAGCACTAGAAGGAAAATTCCAACCTAAGGAAGTCAGATACACACTCGAAAACACAGGCAATAGATAAAGCCACAACAGTAAACCCCAAAGAAGGGAAGTACACACACACTACCACCAAAAATGACAGGGATGAACAATCACTGGTCGTTAATATCCCTTAATATCAACGGACTTAATTCACCTATAAAAAGACATAGACTTACAGAATGTATACGAAAGCAGAACCCAACTTTCTGCTGCATACAAGAAACACATCTCAAATTCAACGACAGACACTACCTAAGAATAAAAGGCTGGGAAAAGACTTTCCAATCAAATGGTCTTAAGAAACAAGCAGGGGTAGCCATCCTCATATCCAACAAAATAGACTTCAAACTAAAATCAATCAAAAGAGATCAAGAAGGACATTACATACTCATCACAGGAAAGATCCACCAAGATGAAGTTTCAATTCTGAACATTTATGCCCCAAACACAAGGGCACCCACATATGTAAAAGAAACATTACTAAAGCTTAAACCACATATAAAACCCCACACATTAATAGTGGGAGATCTCAACACCCCACTTTCACCACTGGACAGATCTCCCAAATCGAAACTTAACAGAGAAATAAAGGACTTAACTGATATCATGACCCAATTGGACCTAATAGATATCTACAGAACATTCCATCCTAATAAGAAAGAATATACATTCTTCTCAGCACCCCATGGAACTTTCTCTAAAATTGACCACATACTTGGCCACAAAGCATATCTCAACAGATATAAAACAATTAGAATAACCTCCTGTGTTCTATCAGACCACCAAGGGTTAAAGTTAGATCTCAACAACAACAAAAACTACAGAAAACCTACTTTCTCATGGAAACTGAATAATGCTCAACTAAATCACCAATGGGTTAAGGAAGAAATAAAGAAAGAAATTAAAGACTTCCTAGAGATCAATGAAAATGAAGACACCACATACCCAAACTTATGGGACACAATGAAAGCAGTGCTAAGAGGGAAATTCATAGCACTAAATGCACACATAAAGAAGTTGGAGAAATCTCACACTAGTGACTTAACAGCACACCTGAAAGCTCTAGAACAAGAAGAAGCAAAGTCTCCCAGGAAGAATAGACGCCAGGAAATTATCAAAGTGAGAGGGGAAATTAATAAATTAGAAACTAAGAGAATAATACAAAAAATTAATGAAACAAAGAGTTGGTTCTTTGAGAAAATCAACAAGATAGACAAGCCCTTATCCAAACTAACCAAAAGACAGAGAGAGAGAATCCAAATCAACAAAATCAGAAATGAAAAGGGGGACATAACAACAGACATTGAGGAAATCCAGAGAATTATAAGGTCATATTTCAAAAACCTCTACTCCACAAAGCTGGAAAACCTAAAAGAAATGGACATTTTTCTGGATAAGTACCACATACCTAAGTTAAATCAAGACCAGATAAACTATTTAAATAGCCCAATAACCCCTAAGGAAATAGAAACAGTCATTAAAAGTCTCCCAACCAAAAAAAGGCCAGGACCAGATGGTTTCAGCGCAGAATTCTACCAGATCTTCAAAGAAGAGTTAATACCAATACTCTCTAAATTGTTCCACATAATAGAAACAGAAGGAACATTACCAAACTCCTTTTATGAGGCTACAATTACCCTGATTCCTAAACCAAACAAGGATACAACAAAGAAAGAGAACTACAGACCGATCTCCCTCATGAACATTGATGCAAAAATACTCAATAAAATATTGGCAAACAGACTCCAAGAACACATCAGAACAATTATCCACCATGATCAAGTAGGCTTCATCCCAGGGATGCAAGGGTGGTTCAACATACGAAAGTCCATCAATGTAATACACCATATAAACAAACTCAAAGAAAAAAAACCACATGATCATCTCACTAGATGCAGAAAAGGCATTTGACAAAATCCAGCACCCCTTCATGATAAAAGTCTTGGAGCGATCAGGAATACGGGGAACATACCTAAACATAATAAAGGCAATATATAGCAAACCAACAGCCAACATCAAATTAAATGGAGAGAAACTCAAAGCAATTCCACTAAAATCAGGAACGAGGCAAGGCTGTCCACTCTCCCCATACTTATTCAATATAGTACTTGAAGTTCTAGCCAGAGCAATAAGACAACATAAGGAGATTAAGGGGATACAAATTGGAAAGGAAGAAGTCAAGCTTTCCCTATTTGCAGATGACATGATAGTATACTTGAGTGACCCCAAAGATTCCACCCAGGAATTGATAAAGCTTATAAACACCTTCAGCAACATAGCAGGATACAAGATCAACTCAAAAAAAAATCAGTATCCTTCCTATATACAATGGACAAAGAAGATGAGAAGGCAATTAGAGATACATCACCCTTTACAATAGCCAAAAATGACATAAAATACCTTGGGGTAACACTAACCAAGCAAGTGAAGGACCTATATGACAAGAACTTTAAGTCCCTGAAAAAAGAAATTGAAGAAGATGTCAGAAAATGGAAAGATCTCCCATGCTCATGGATAGGCAGGGTTAACATAGTAAAAATGGCAATCTTACCAAAAGCAATATACAGATTCAATGCAATCCCCATCAAAATACCAACACAATTCTTCACAGACCTGGAAAGAATAATACTCAACTTCATATGGAAAAACAAAAAACCCAGAATAGCTAAAAGAAACCTGTACAATAAAACAACTTGTGAGGCATCACAATCCCTAACTTCAAGCTCTACTATAGAGCTACAGTAATAAAAACAGCTTGGTATTGGCATAAAAATCGACATGTGGACCAATGGAATCGAATTGAAGACCCTGACATTAACCCACACACCTATGGACATATAATTTTTGACAAAGAAGCCAAAAGTGTACAATGGAAAAAAGAAAGCATCTTCAACAAATGGTGCTGGCATAACTGGATATCAACGTGTAGAAGGCTGCAAATAGATCCATATCTGTCACCATGCACAAAACTTAAGTCCAAGTGGATCAAAGACCTCAACATAAATCCAGCTACTCTAAACCTGCTAGAAGAGAAAGTAGGAAGTAATCTTGAACGCATTGGCATAGGAGATCACTTCCTAAATATAACACCAGTAGCGCAGACACTGAGACAAACAATCAATCAATGGGACCTCCTGAAACTGAGAAGCTTTTGTAGAGCAAAGGATACGGTCAACAAGGCAAAGCGACAGCCTACTGAATGGGAAAAGATCTTCACCAACCCCACAGGTGACAGAGGACTGATATCCAGAATATATAAGGAACTCAAGAAATTAGACATCAAAACGACCAACAGTCCAATTGAGAAATGGGCTTTAGAATTAAACAGAGAATTCTCAACAGAGGAAACCCAAATGGCTGAAAGACATTTAACGAACTGCTCAACATCCCTAATCATCAGGGAAATGCAAATCAAAACAACTCTGAGATACCACCTTACGCCTGTCAGAATGGCTAAGATCAAAAACACTGAAGACACTTTATGCTGGAGAGGTTGTGGAGCTAGAGGAACTCTCCTCCACTGCTGGTGGGAATGCAAGCTTGTACAACCACTTTGGAAATCAATATGGCGCTTTCTTAGAAAATTGGGAATCAATCTCCCCCAAGATCCAGCTATACCACTTTTGGGCATATACCCAAGAAATGCTCAATCATACCACAAGAGCACTTGCTCAGCTATGTTCATATCAGCATTGTTTGTAATAGCCAAAACCTGGAAACAACCTAGATGCCCTTCAACTGAAGAATGGATAAATAAATTGTGGCACATATACACAATGGAATACTACTCAGCAGAGAAAAACAATGACATCATGAGGTTTGCAGGCAAATGGATGGATCTAGAAAAAATCATCCTGAGTGAGGTAACCCAAACTCAGAAAGACAAATATGGTATGTATTCACTCATAGGAGGATGCTAGATGTGGAACAAGGATGACTGAACTGCTACTCACATCACCAGTGAGGCTACCTGGAAAACGGGACCCCAAAAAAGACATGGAGAAATGGATGAGATCTACATGAACAACCTGGTCATGAGTGGGAACAATGAAGAGCGACGGTCGAGGGAAAGAGAGTGGGAGATCCTAGCTGGATCAAGAAAAGAGAGGGAGAACAACGAATAGGAGACCATGGTAAATGAAGACCACATGAGAAGGGGAGGAAGCAGAGAGCTAGGGAGGCCCACGGAGATCCACAATGATACTGCCAGAAAAGACTGCTGGCAATGGACGAGAGACGGCAGGAACTGACCTACTCCGTGATGGGATGGCCAGACACCCTGTTAGTTGTGCCATAAACCCCATCCAAGGAAGGTCTGAGGAATCTGGATGCAGACATCCATGGCTGGGCCCCTGGTGGAGCACTGGGAGTCTAATTAGTGAGAAAGAAGAGGGTTTATATGAGCGAGAATTGTTGAAGCCAGGGTTGGATAAAGCACAGGGACAAATAGCCAAACGAATGGAAGCACAGGATCTATGAACCAAAGGCTGAGGGGCCCCCAACTGCATCAGGCCCCCTGAACGGGTGAGACAGTCATTTGGCTTGAGCTGTTTGGGAGGCAGCCGTGTGTTGGTGCCGGGTCCTGGGCTTGTTGCATGAGTTGACTGTTTGAATCCTGGGACATATGCAGGGACACTTGGCTCGGTCTGGGAGGGGGGACTGGTCCTGGCTGGACTGAGTCTACCAGGTCGATCCTGGTCCTCGGGGGAGACCTTGATCTGGAGGAGGTGGGAATGGGGGGTGGGATGGGAGGAGGGGGAGGGGGGCGAGAGTGTGAGAACAGGGGAATCTGTGGCTATTATGTTGAACTAAATGATGTTGTAAAATAAATTTACTTAAAAAAAAAATCTATACTTTGCCACATGGCTCATGGCTTACTGGTACCTCACATCTTCCTTGTGCTGGTGGTGGCTGCAGTCCCTCTGCCTCAGCCTCCACTTCCCAGAATTCTCCTCTCTGCTTGTCCCGCCTATACTTCCTGCCTGGCTACTAGCCAATCAACGTTTTATTTATATAGAGCGATATCCACAGCATATCAGGGAAATACAAATCAAAATGACTCTGAGATACCATCTTACACCTGTTAGAATGGCTAAGACCAAAAACACTGAAGACTGCAACCCACAACTCCATAGAGGCAACTAACAGGGAAAGACCCTAGGAGGGACACATGGATGACCCTGCAAAGGAGAAGTAGATGAGATCTATATGAGTGGATTGGGTGTGAGGGGGATGGTGGAGGGCGAGGAGTTGGGGATGAGATCATGGGGAAAGGGGAGGGCAGGGAGGGAGATACCATGATAGATGAGGACATCATGGGACTAGGAAGAGGCAGGGTGCTGGGGAGGCTCTCGGTAACCCGCAAAGATGACCCCAGCCTGGTCTGCTGGCAGTGGTCCAGAGGGTGCCTGGACTAGTCTACTCTAGTGACCGGTCTAGTGAATACCCTAGCTGTCATCATAGAGCCTTTATCCGGTGACTGATGGAGACTCCATATACTTATGCTTTATTAGTTACTTGGTGAAATTTAGTCTTATTTTTCTTACCATTGATTTATACAAATTTAATGTTTTTATATTGATACAGTGTACCTTGGTCTCTATTTTCTCTATTTCTGTATTTCCTAGGTATCTAGAATGTTCTACTGAATAGTCTCATAAGAAATATGTATTGATAGTCCTTTTCATATCTTCTATGAATTGCATATTTTCATATATCTGTTGATTACTCTCTGATTTCTAAGGCTTGTAAAAGGAGTATATTAATAGAGTTTTAGAAATAGTGCTCCAATTTTTGAGATATTCGCTTGTTTATGACCTAAATATTGAACCCAATAAAAATGTTTACAACCTTGAAGTACATCAAGGACAGGAAAAAAAGACAACACAATAACATACAGTACCTAGACTCTGTATTTCTATCTTTACATGGCTTATTATATTTTTTACTACTCTATTCATTTTAATAACTTTATTTTAAAGCTATATTTTTTAATCAAAGACTGCAAATATCCTTTTTTCTCTCTCTACCAAGAATGTGCATATTTTTTAAACACACTGTGTCCCATTTAGAGGCTCTGTTTGTCTGAATCTGTCCTTACTGCTCATCTGTAAACTTTTCTGTCTGCATGAGCAAAGAAACTGCTGTGTAACATAGATCACAATGTGCTGGTGCTAGCTCTTGCCACTTGGTTCCTTGAGAGTCTAGTCTCATGGCAGAGGCATGTTTACCACCAGCTCTGGGACCCATGTTTGCCACCCCAACTCTGAGATGTTTCTAGGTCCATACTGCCACTAAGTAACGTGCCACTGGGTACTCATAAACACCATTTAAGTGTTTGGTAGCAGGGCCTTTTAAAAGAAATGCCTGTTTATGTAGCTAGCCCCAAGCCAGAAAAGCATCTCTTAAAGGAGGTATGCCTCTGCTCATCGCCAGCAAACAGAGCCCACTGGAGAAAAGGCCATGCTTGACTTCAATCTTGCATGTCTAGAATCCTTTTTTAAGCTTTGTCAGGTTTCATGTGAAAATTTTAGCCACAAGTTGGAATGCCATGTGTAAATGGATGTTTGCCATGTCCTGACTGCTCGGTCCCAAACAACCAACTCAGAGGCTGAATATGAATTATAAATGCTTGGCCAATAGCTCAGGCTTATTACTAACTAGCACTTACATTTTAAGTTAACCCATATTGCTGTTTATGCTTTGCCACATGATGGTACCTTTATCAGCATTGCATATTCATCTCTTGCCCCCTCTGCCTCTGGCTACTGACTCCTGACTCTGCCCTTCTCCTTCCCATCATCCTTAGTTTGGTTGCCCCACCTATACTTCTTGCCTAACTACTGTCCAGTCAGTGTTTTGTTAAACCAATTCGAGTGGCAAATCTTTACAATGTACAAGAGAATTATTCCACAGCAGGGATGGGTGAGGAAGGATGTGGTTGATATATTGTGCACCCCAATAAACTTATCTAGGGTCAGAGAACAGAACAGCCACTAGAGAGACATAGAAGCCAGGCATGGTTTAATCCCAGGACTTGAGGTCTCTTGCCTTGCTTGGGAAGGACACATGCCTTTAATCCCAGGAAGTGATGGCAGGAAGCAGAAAGGTATATAAGGCATGAGGACCAAGAACTAGAGGTCTTTTTAAGCTTTTAGGCTTTTGAGCAGCAGTTCAGCTGAGATCCATTCTGGTGAGGACTCAGAGGCTTCCAGTTTGAGGAAACAAGATCAGCTGAGAAGTTGGCAAAGTGAGGTTGGATGTGGCTTGTTCTGTTTCTCTGGCCTTTCAGTATTCGCCCCAATACCTGGCTCCCCAAGTTGTTCTATTAATAAGACCTTTTAAGATTCGTGCTACAAAAAGACTCAGTTTTCTTTAAGGGGCTGACCACTGGGAGTTTGACCATGCTCCAGTGAGCATATGGACAACACAAATTGAACTTGGTGTTTCTTCTTCTTCTTCTTCTTCTTCTTCTTCTTCTTCTTCTTCTTCTTCTTCTTCTTCTTCTTCTTCTTCTTCTACTTCTCCTCCTCCTCCTCCTCCTCCTCCTCCTCCTCCTTCATCTTCTTCTTTGTCTTCATCTTTGTCTTCTTCTCTTTCTTTGGGGGGAGGTCACATGGGATGGGGTAGACCTGGTAGGACTGGAAAGTGAGTGTAATCAGGGTGAATGATGAGAAATTTACAAATAATGAATAAAAATATTATATTGGAAAAAGAAAAGAAAATGCTTTACAATCTTACCTACAGTCTCATCTTATGGAGGCATTTTCTTAACTAAGGTTCCCTCTTCTCAAATGACTTTAGTTGTGTCAAGCTGACATAAAACTATCCAGCACAAAGGGGGATATAATGGAAAAAAGAAGAGTCCAGAGGCAGTGAGAGGTGGCAGATAAGAGATGATGACAAGGGGAATGAATCTTAACAAAATGCATTATATACATGTATGAATTATCAAAGAATAAAATAATTTTAAACTAAAAAATAAATAAATAATAAAATCTATCAGTCACAAAACAAAACATCCCAATATGAGTGTGAGAAGGGATGGGTCTTGAAAGAAGTGGGTGAGTGAAAAGAAAGGACGGGATTAGAGCCAACAGGATATGCCACATAAGTGTATAAAATAAAAAAAGCATATTGAATAAATAAAATAAAGCATCCATTATTTTTGGTACCTAAGGAATGCAATGTTTGAAGTTCTCAAACCAAAAGGGGAATGGGTAAAATTATACCAAAACTGCAAATTCATGAGTATTTGTGGCTATTTTTGTATGAACAGGGAAATGCGAAAAGGCATGGGAATGGGTATTACACAGCACTATGTAAGTGCCTAATCTGTATGATCCAGATGACTTTTTAAATTTTGACGAAAGTTATATACAAAGGTATAATTAGAACATGGTCACATGATGATTTTATCCATCATTTTCTGATAGCTATTTGTAACTTCCTTTTCATTCATAACTACTGATATAGTTGGCTCTCAAAAGATTTATACAGACTAAATAGGTTCTACTTAGGCATTTATGAATATATATGCATATACATATACAAATATTTTTAACAAAGATTAATACAAACAATAATGAATGAATGCAATTATGCTTAATAAAGTTGAAAAAGAAAAGATGGGCATGTGGGAGGGTTCACAGGCATGAAAAAGAAGAGTGCAATGATACGATTATATTATAATGTCAAAATTTAAAAGAAATAATTCATCCATTACTGCTATAGCAACAGCCATCTGCTTAGCTAATCATAGTACTGCTTTCTCAACAGTAAATGCCTAAAGGCTTTGGCAATGCAAAAACTATTGGCATTTTTTCTGATGTATATTCAAAAATCTATATTACAATTGCTAATTCAGCATTCATGAGTCAGCAAGAGATACACGGTTTCTTTAAAAAGCCATGAAGGTTTCCAGTCAAGCCTTTTTAAGCTTTACAAATAACATTTCAAGAGGTCTGAGAATGTGGACTAAGATAGCGGAGGCCTTTTAGTACCACACTGCTCTAGTATCCTTTGATTTTATTACTTTTGCCTTTGATGGTGGTCTTCTCTGGTTTGTTTTGATGACTTTGTGGCCTAATGCACTAAAATAAGACAGCAAAGCCCAAACCTCATAGCTTTAATGGCAACGTATAACTTATTAGCTGACCTTGAGTAAAGATTACATTTCCTTATCAGTTTCTATGGCCAGGCCCCGGGCGGAGCTCCGGAAATCCAATTGGCAAGAAAGAGGAGGGTTTGAGCGAGAATTGTTGAGATCAAGGTTGGATAAAGCACAGGGACAAATAGCCAAACGAATGGAAACACATGAACTATGAACCAATGGCTGAGGGGCCCCAAACTGGATCAGGCCCTCTGAATAGGTGAGACAGTTGATTGGCTTGATCTGTTTGGGAGGCATCCAGGCAGTGGGACTGGGTCCTATGCTCAGTGCATGAGTTAACTGTTTGAAACCTGGGGCTTATGCAGGGACCAGCCTGGGAGGAGGGAACTGGACCTGCCTGGACTGAGTCTACAAGGTTGATCTCAATCCTCGGAGGAGTCTTTGCCTTGGAGGAGATGGAAATGGGGGGTGGGGTGGGGGGAAGGGGAGAGGGGCAGGAAGGAAGAGAACAAGGGAATCCACGGCTGATATGTAGAATTAAATTAATTGTAAAATAAAATAATAATAATAAAAGGAAAAAAGAAATAATTCAAACAAAAAAGACTTTATGTTGAATATGATTTAGCCAGTGTACATGTTTTCACTTGCATTTCAATTATTACTAAACTCCAGGATAAAAATATTCTCATTTCTTCAGCTTATTTGAGGGCTCAAGTGCTTTATAATTTCCATATTCATGTAGATCTTACATATATAACATGATCTTACACACGTGCTAGTAATGTTTACATAATTTTGGAAGGCTAGAAATAGTATTTTTGGAAAGCAAAAATATTTCCCATGTTTTGTGGTGTGTGTGTGTGTGCATTTGAAGGGTATAAAACAACTTTGTGGATCAAAGACCTGAACATAAATCCAGTTACACTAAACTTAATAGAAAAGAAAGTAGGAAGCACTCTTGAATGCATTGGCACCGGAGACCATTTCCTAAATAAAACACCAACAGCACAGACCCTGAGCACAACAATTAATAAATGGGAACTCTCAAAATTGAGAAGCTTTTGCAAGGCAAAAGATACAGTCAATAAGACAAAACGACAGCCAACAGAATGGGAAAAGATCTTCACCAACCCCACATCTGACAGAGGATTGATCTCCACAGTATATAAAGAACTCAAGAAACTAGACAGCAAAATACTGAACAGTCCAATTAAAAAATGGGCTAAAGAGCTAAACAGAGAATTCACAAAACAAGAACTACAAATGGCTGAAAGACATTTAAAGAAATGCTCAACATCCTTAATCATCAGAGAAATGCAAAAGAAAATGACTCTGAGATACCACCTTACACCTCTCAGAATGGCTATGATCCAAAACACCAATGACAATCAATGTTGGAGAGGATGTGGAGCAAAGGGAACACTCCTCCACTGTTGGTGGGAATGTAAACTTATACAACCACTGTGGAAATCAGTATGGCGGTTTCTCAGAAAATTAGGAATTGAACTACTCAAGACCCAGCCATCCCACTCTTGGGCATATACCCAAGGAATGCTGATTCATACCATAGAGATACATGCTCAGCTATGTTCATAGCAGCACTATTTGTAATAGCCAGAACCTGGAAAAAACCTAGATGCCTGTCAACGGAAGAGTGGATTAAAAAAAAATGTAGTACATATACACAATGGAGTACTACTCAGCAGAGAAAAACAATGAAAGCATGAAATTTGCAGGCAAATGGATAGAACTAGAAAAAATCATCCTGAGTGAGGTAACCCAAACCCAGAAAGACAGTCCTGGTATGTACTCACTCATAAGTGGATTCTAGATATAAAATAAAGAACAATCAGACCACAACCCATAGAACCATGGAGGCTAGATATATAGCATGGAGGTCCCTAGGACAACTGTGGCTTATAATAAATTTCGGTTTTACTCAATTATTGAAAAAAATAGCCAAATGAATGGAAACACATGAACTATGAACCAAAGGCTGAGGGGCCCCAGCTGGATCAGGCCCTCTGAATAGGTGAGAGAGTTGATTGGCTTGATCTGTTTGGGAGGCAACTAGGCACTGGGACCGAGTCCTGTGCTCATTGCATGAGTTGGCTGTTTAAAACCTGGAGCTTATGCAGGGTCACTTGGCTCAGTCTGGGAGGAGGGGACTGGACTTGCCTGGACTGAGTCTACCAGGTTGATTGCAGTCCTCGGGGGAGGCTTTACCCTGGAGGAGGTGGGAATGGTGGGTGGGCTGGGAAGAAGGGGAGGGTGTGGGAGGGGGGAGAACAGGGGAACCCTTGGCTGATATGTAGAATTGAATGGTATTGTAAAATAAAATAAAAAGAAAAAAAAAGAATGTTAAAAAAAACAACTTTGTCTGCTGTTTTTCGATGCCTCCCCTTCTATTTAGAGACTCTTACCCATCTCGAGAATTCTTTTTCTAATGTATTTTTATTATTCTTTGAACATTTCATACTTGCATACTATGTGTTTTGATCAAATTCATCGTCACTCCATTCCCTCCACATCCTCTGAATCAATCCTGTGACACTGTCTCCAGCCAATGTCATGTATTCTTTCTTTCAACCAATAATTTGTTTTCAATATATATGCAAGATCTATGTGAATCTTCAAGTGATCCAGGATGGCCACCTAGGATGCCCTTGAAATGCTCATGGAAGATCCTCAAAAGGCTGCATTTTGGGATCAGTAACAAAAACAGAAGAAAAAGAGGGTATCAGCTTGAGAATGGGTGGGTGGGGCATGAGAGGGGATGCAGGGAGAGAAAGGAAGTGATATAATTCTATTTCAACTAAAAACGTGTTTAAAAAATAGAAGAGGGGAGTTTTACCTGTGGAAGGAATGTGCAGGGCTACCGAGGATGCACCCATGAGTCTTTTCCCTCATTGTTCCAGTGCTAGAATGACAGGTGTGAGCCACCACAACTTTGCTTTTTCACGGATTCTGGGGATCGAACCCAGGTCCTAATGTTCGCTTTAGCAAGCACTTTAAATGACTGAGCCATCTACCTGGTTAAAATAGTTCCCTACCTAAGGCTTCCCTAAGTCAGCATTTAGATCACTCAAATGCAACATTAAATGTGTGTACCACCACCACCCGGCAATGTAAAAATTTTTAATGATGTAAATTCTCATTGTTTTATGGCTCAGTTGTTGATATCATGTCATGGTAATGGTCATAGCTTATTTTAACTTTATATTTTCAATACTAAATATATGTACACATTTATATCTGTTTGTTATTAGTGTATTTTATTTGACAAATGTGTCTCTGAACCACTTATGCAACTTACAATCAGTTGCTAATTTTCTCCTGATTCTGTCTGGTGATTTCTCTACATTTTCTCCACTGACCTTTGGTCAGTAGAAGGATTTGCAAATTTTTGCCCACATACACCATTCAATATTTATGTTTTTAAAATTATTTTTCAAGATTCGAAAGACTTTTAATAAGAAATGGTCACCTAACCCAAGGCCACAAAGGCTCTTCATATATTTTCTTCTTGCTTCATTGTGTACCATGTATAGTTGATTCTTAATACATTTTTATGTATCTCCTTCTTGATTATTGCCTACTTGTGTGTTTTTGATTCTCTGTGAAATAACTCAATTCCATGGTACAAGGTTGACCTTACCTACAAATATCAATGTCCTCCATTGATTTCTTGAGAAAATTCGACATAATTCCAGTGTTCTTTAGAATGAAAATAGTGTTGGTTAAATTAAAAGAAAAATCAACCAAGAACAGTCTTCATTTAATACCTCCCAAAGTGGAAAATTACCTAAGACATTACAAGCACTCATTAAAGTCCTTCTAGCCGGGCGATGGTGGCACACGCCTTTAATCCCAGCACTCGAGAGGCAGAGGAAGGCGGATATTTGTGAGTTCAAGGCCAGCCTGGGCTAACAAGTGAGTTCCAGGAAAGGCGCAAAGCTACACAGAGAAACCCTGTCTCAAAAAAAAGGTAAAAAAAAGTCCTTTCTGATTTTTCCTTGTTATTTTTCCAATAACAACAACACATTAATCCCATTTTCTGAGGGACCCTTCTGGAAAATTCCATATGGCCTTATACAAACTCGGGTTCATCGTTCCACATTTCCAACAGCTTTATCAAAATGTAAGTTCTTTCTTATTCATTAAGTGCAGTGAATTTTTATACCCTCTACATGATTAAAGAAAGATGATACCATACAGCCTAATCCAGAGACTTGTAAAAATGAAAGCAAATTCTGTCTCATGTCAGAACATCTAATGGTTCTGATGGCTCTTGGAAATTATCTGTTTGAAGTTTAATATTGTATTTATATATGTATATATATATTTTTGTTTATATTTTTCATATATGGATATATTTATTTTTATATATTTTATATGTGGATATGTATTTATTTTTATACATTTCATATATAAATATGGATGTATTTTATATTGATGTTTATATACTCCAATTTATATATTATGACTATATAGTCATATACATATATATTTGTTTCAATTTCAAGTAATTTATCAGTTAAGGACCTTAACCACATATTTTATCCATAGCAGAGAAGTGAAGAAAGAATGGAAAATATAGGGACTTCAAAACTACAGAGTAAAAATATAAAAAATATTGATACAAGGGATTCTGTTACTGGAGACATGGCCAAGCTTTGAGCTCTTTAATATCTGGCCATTGAGTAGAATTTGACTAAATTTCCCACAGCCCACTGACCTTCACCTCAAAAAAAAATAAATAAATAAACATGTATTGATGCTTCTCTTCCTTATTTTTGTGCCCTTTTGTATTGGATGCAATGTTTGGATTTGTTTGTTTTGTTTTGTTTCCTTTCCTTTAATGTAGTAATCTCCAGATTCTTCTGTGTGTTCCAATTTTAAGTAAAATTCATGGGAAAATGTGGCACTAGGCATTCTGAGATTTTGTTCATGGAGACAGGTAGATCTTCCAAATTCTACCATTTTATTGGTGGGGAATTCCTGTCATTTTCAGAGCCTGGCTGCCATCCACTTTCTCTTGGTTTGTGGGACTCTCCATGCTGTGTGACTTAAACTTTGGAAAGTTCACAGCCTTGGGAGAAATGTTGTAATTAAAGTATAAACAAAAAAATTTAATTGAAAATTCAAAAAGAAACTAATCAAATTTGTCTTGTTTCAGGTCTTAGAGAGAAAATGTTCAACTTTTTCCTGGTCAATGTTTTAAGGTTGTACTAGCATATGTTAATTATATTAATTGTACATGATAATGGGTCTAATTGTGACACATAATAATGGGTTTCATTTTAAAGTATAGTTTTGTGTAGCAACACTTAAAATATTTTATTATTATTATTTTGCTTTTTAATTACCTTACAAATTAGATTTCTTTATCAGTTTTCAAACACACCTAGTCTTGATTAGCCCATTCACATCTCCTTCTGTGCTCTTCCTCTCTGTTCCTCACCCCAGTTCAAACCTTCAACTTCCAATATTGACATTTTTTACACCATGTATTATACTACCCATACCTCCCTTATACTCTGTTTTATTTTTAAGCCTCTCAAGGCCTTTTTTTTAAATTTACTGACCTCTCCACACACTCCCTCTTTTTTTTTTTTTTTTTTTTTGGTTTTTCGAGACAGGGTTTCTCTGTGTAGCTTTGCGCCTTTCCTGGAGCTCACTTGGTAGCCCAGGCTGGCCTCTAACTCACAGAGATCCGCCTGGCTCTGCCTCCCGAGTGCTGGGATTAAAGGCGTGCGCCACCAACGCCCGGCACACTCCCTCTTAAATATGCACATATAAATTGCAAGCTGGGATCTGCATGCCAGTTGTTATTTTTTTTAACATTAACTGATTTTTTTAAGTGCATAATATGAATTTTCCTTTCCCATAGTTACTAGATTATAGTCAGAAGATTTCCTGTGTCCTGGCCTGCTGGTGGTTGGGACAAATCTCTCCCACTCACATCCCCCAAGTAAGCACACAGAGGCTTATGTTAATTATAACTGCATGGCCACGGCTCAAGCTTTTTGCTAGCTAGCTCCTATATCTTAAATTAGATACATATTAATCTATGTATCGCCATGTTACATGGTTTTACCTGGGTCCCATTACATGTTGCTTCCTTAGGTAGCTCTCTGGCATCTCTCCCTGCCTTTTTCCTGCTCTCTGAATTTCCTTCCTGCCTCTAAGATGCCTTAACATAGGCCAAACAGCTTTATTTATCAACCAATCAGAGCAACACATATTGGCAGCATACAGAAAGACATTCCCCCATCACTTCCCCTTTTCTGTCTAAACAAAAGGAAGGTTTTAACTTTAACCTATTAAAATTACATATAATAAAACAGTTATCAAGCAAGAATTACAGTTACAATATCTAGTCTACTTTTATTTTGAAAAATTAAAGAAAAAAATTTCTATCTATCCTATATTTGTGAGTCTAAGATTTCATATCTCATTTATCTTTTATCATAACCAAGAAAATTATGATTATAACTATCTAGTCTTCAATTACATCAAAGAACCCAGAAGGATAAAATACTACCAAAGTAAACAGGAAATGCATTGCAAGCAACTTCCAAAATTCTGGAAATGACAGAGACAGCTGCCTGCCTAGACAGTTACCCAAAATTCCTCTGTAACATTGGAACATTCATCTTCAGCCCATAGGCCTAGTCTCTCATTCATTTTTTTCTCTGTGTCCTGTAGAATTTCTGACAATCTCTTCTGAGAAGCAGGGACCATCTCGCCTTGCAAAGTTCAGTGGTCACCTTTCTATGGGTTCTGCATGTCCAGTCAATACAACATTTTGTCAAGCAGTCCAGGCAAGAACAATTTCTTGCCCAAATGGCTATTTTTGCCAAGAAGAAGATAAACTCCACATACAGTGTCTTCGATGCCCATCTTTCTCTTTGAAGTAAATCTGTGCTGCTAGGAGCAGACTTGACTCACTGTCCAGAAAGTCTAAGTTTTTAAAACGTTTTAAATACCATATGCTGTAGGTCTTTGAAGTGTTTGAAGATTACCTACCTAATTGAAATATATCTATGTATACCTTGATATACGTATCAAGAAAACTTGACTAACATGATTGTAAGTTTGATTATCATAGATGACTAATTATTAATCTGTATTTCTCAACTATGCACTACAATTTCAAATGATTTGCACAAACAAAAGACTTTAAACAAGAGTAGAAATATACATACAGTATAACAAAATTAACTTTCAATTTGTATCAATAAACTAAAATCCATAGCATTGTAAAACATTACAAACAAGTTGTTTACTTTAAAAGTAGATTCAATAATCTACCCTTTCATACTATCATATCTATACTATCCCCTTTTCTTCTTTAGAGATTGCCTTTATAATCAATCCCCTTTAAATAAAAATAAACATTTATAAACACTATTTTGGGAATTTGGGCATAGTTTCTTATACTACTTCCTGCTGGTTGTGGGCACTGGTAATCTTATGGAGATCATGAGAAAATTAAGAATCATGGTCAAGTCATCACAGGAGTAGTCTGTGATGCTGCATTGTCTGAGCAAGTTGCCTTGAAGCTGATTTTAGATGTTGGATCATCTGAAGGCCTCTCAAGGAGTCTTCCTTGATCAAACCATATGAGGCTAGAAGCAATCCACAGGTTCTCATTTTCTGTGGAAACAAATGTAGAACCTCTTTTCCAAAACAACATATCCTTAGACATAAATTTTGAAATCAAGATATCTTTAAAAAATACATGTTGATTTAACTCAACGACTTTTACAATCAAATGTCTCTCTGTAGTTAAAAATCCCAAATACAATATATTCCAAACTCTCTGTGTAATATCCACCTTTACTTGACTTATTTTTTATAATACCTTTACTGTCTCTTTAAATACTTTATTTTTTAAACTATTTCTTTATATAACTGTCTATATTCATTTTCTTCTCTCTTCCAAGCCTACATACATTTTTACATACACTATAAACCATTCAAAGTCTTATTCCATCTGAATCTACCTTATTGTGAATCTTGCTTTAAACCAATGTGGTTACTACTAAAGCAGCCCCTTTGGCTGCTGACTCTGCCCATCTCAGCTTTTCAACATGATGGAGATAATTAACCACCAACTCTGGAATCCATGCTGTCTGCTGACTCTGGGAGGCAGTGGGTCTATGCTTCTATCAAAGCAGTGTATACCCCAGAAACCTCTTTTTTGTCTGTACTAGCAAAGGCTAAGCATAATGTGCAGCTTGGAGATGCCTCTTTGTACTCTGGTGGGAATCCACCATGCTACAGATCAAGCCCACATGCCACGAACCCACCATAGAGTAACTCAAGCCCGCAGGCTATGGCTGGCCTGAAAGAAACAACTAGGAGGCTGTTTTTAGCTCTGTTTTAGAATCTTTTTTTTAAGCTTTCTCAGGTTTTAGGTGGAAAATCTTGCCCCATGTTTTGGGGCACTGGGCTGATATCAGAATTCAGTGGTGGATAAGCCTACCCTGTACAGATCAAGAAGAGGAAAGACACCATCTTCAGACTGGGCAGACCAGGTCTCTAGCCCCTAAGTCCCAGGGGCACATTCTGTGCCCCTCTCCTCAGCCATTGGTGTCCCAAGGGACTGGGTAGCTTCCTCTTCCCTTACCCCCTTGCAAAAAAACAGCCCCCTGGGATACCAGTGAACATTGGAGTCATAAGCACATTCTGATCTGATTGGGAACAGGTAAGGCCCTATCTCCAGACTGGGCAAAAAAGGTCCTTAGCCCCTAGGCCCCAGCCATTGGAGCCCCAGGGACCGGGCAGCTGCCTCTTCCCACCACATCCTGACCAAGAAAGTCATCACCTGCAACATCAGAGACCACCATGGTCATAAGCCCACCCTGCCCCAATTGGGAACAGGTAAGACCCTATCTCCAGACTGGGCAGACCAAGTCTCTAGCCCCTAGGCCCCACGGGCACATTCTGTGCCCTGCCCTTAGCCATTGGAGGCCCAAAGACCAGGCAGCTGCCTTTTCCCCTGCCCCCTCACCAAGAAAACCATCTCCTGCAACACCAGTGACCATTGGAGTCATAAAACCCCCCTGCAACAATTGGGAATAGAATCCATCAACACTGATTGGACCAAGAGCCTGGAATAGACCAAGAGCTCCCATTAGACCAAGAGTATCAACTCGACCAAGAGAGGATCCCTCAGACACAGACACCACTTGGAAAGAGTGGAGGAAGAGATGGGTAGATCCCCTTGCAAAAATACAGTCAATAACATAAAGATCAATATGTCACCATCAGAACTGAGTGGTTCTACATCAGCAAGACCTGAATATCCCAATGCAGAAGAAGTAGAAGAAATTGGCCTTAAAAATGACTTTAAAAAAGATGATAAAGGCCTTTAAAGAGGAAATGAAAAATCCCCTCAAAGAAATTGAAGAAAACAGAAACAAAACAATTGGAAGAAATAAAGAAAATGTCAATAAATCCCTTAAAGAAAGCCAAGATTCCTTAGTGTGTGAACTCTGGGTCTCTGATTTTTGTGCCTTCTCTTGGGGATCTTTTACATCTGTTGGTTTGCCTTGTCCAACTTTGATGTGATGATTCTTGCTTTGTCTTACTATATTTTATTGTGTCATGTTTGGTTATCTCCTAGAAGCCTGTCCTTTTCTAATGAGAAACAGTGAGGGAGTAGATCTGGAGGGGAGGGGAGATTGGGAGGAGTAAAGGGAATGGAAACTGTAATCATGATATGTCAAGAGAGGCAGAGCTTTTTGTCCTGAATGCCCAGTCCCAAATACCTGGCAGCCACTTTCCAAATTATTACACAGAGGCTTATATTAATCATAAATGCTTGTCCAATGGCTCAGGCTTGAAATTAACCCATTTCTATTAATGTATGCATTGTCACATGGTCCGTGGTTTACCAGTCCTCTTTCATTTTGCTTCTTGGGCAGCTGGCTCTCCACTCCCCATGACTCCACCCCAGTTCATCTGATTCCTCAGTTTGATTGTTCTGCTAACCTTATCCTGCCTTGCCATAGGCCAAAACAGCTTTATTATCCACTAATGAGAGCAACACACATTCACAGTGTATGGATGGACCATCCCACAGCAATAATATATTGTATGAGAACAGAATCTATTTTCAATAAAAGGGAAAGTATTATATATTTATAGGAATAAAGTTGTATTTTTATATTTATAAATATATAACATATAAATATACTTATAGTAATATAAATACATATATATATATATTTGTAGGAATAGCACCTAAATATATTAAAACATTCATAGGAATATAATTGTACCTATATATTAAAGAATATATTTATAGAAATATATATTTATAGGAGTGATATATATATAAATATGTATTTACTGTATGAGGGTAGTGGACAATAAAATGTCTACCTCCATAAATAGATCCCATGGGAAATTCTAATTCATGGAGTGTAATGTGTGTTAAGCAATCACTGATTTAAAAGCAGATATTTATTACAATGTAATAAAACCAAGACTACTGCTTTTATGTATATTGTTCATATACATTTATTTTGAATATATATATATATATACACAATCTGTGTATCTACAGAGTTAAAGAAATAGAGACAATGAATTTGGAAGAGAGCCAGGCTTTTATAGGAAGGGCTGGAGAGAAGAAAGGGGCAAATGATATAATTATAGTATAAAAAAAGTTAAAAAGTCATTATTAGAAAAGTAGCAATAACTTTCGTACAGTGTTAACTCTGTGACCAGACTGGTCTACAAGGTGACTGTCAAAGTCACATGCTGGAATAACTGTTAGGTATCACATCAGTAACTAGACTGGAAAATCCTATTCAGTAGACAGACTCTGTGACATAAACTTATGTTCAAGTAGCAACATATGGCAGTTGTTTAAATAAAAACACAAATTAAACCCTTCCACTGTGTCTGTTAATAATAAATGAGACTCAACCATTTCAGTATAATGTGCTTCATGCACAAACTTGTTTTCACTCCTAAATCCCTCCAGGGACCACACTGTGGAAATTTCTAGAATTAACACCTACATTTTAAGTAGATACATGTCAAGATTGTTAGACAACATTTTCAGGGGAGATTTTGACTATCGTCATCGTCATCATCAGTAGTTGCAGTATTTTGATATTATAATAACACCATTCCTCTGAGATTGTGTCTTTTTTATTTTCCCATCACCACAATGACAGAACTCACAAACTTGGTACAATGTTCACCTTATCTCACTGCCCATTTACATAGTGATCAAGAACACTGAGGAACAGATTCTATGGTGTAGACAGGACTAAAGTGAGAAGTTAGATTACTGAGGATTCCTAGTTCACAGCTCCAAACATTACTACCTCATACTTACATTTCCTTAAACACACAAAAGGGTGATACACAGAGTCATGACTCCCAAGATTTTGACTTTATTAACTATTTCAAACATCAGTACTTAAGAACAAAGTCACAAAGCAGTGCATAATTCACTGAATATAGACAATGAGGCCTTATCAAATATTTTTCTGAAACAGATTATTTGAAATGTTACAGTGGAAGTTTATGATCTAATTGTATAGCAGTTGTGTAACAAATCTATGTTGCATCTTCCAACACCAAAAGATCAACTATGATTCCCATCACTATTATCCTCAAGAGCAATAAAGAAGATCTGAAATAATTTTATATTAAATATGTTTAATCCTACTGTATGTTCATGTTCCTGACAATAAGTGTAATTCACCATATAATTCAACTTATTAAAAATAAAAACATTGTTATTAATTAAAATATTTAATGGATTATTAACTAAAGTTAAATATTGAAGTTTTAAAATTTGAATGCTAAAAGTATCCAGCTTGAGTTAATGTCATTTCTAGAGAGCTTTCCTTATTTCATGTTCACATGAATTTTATGCCACGGTACATTACAAAGGTGACTCTACATAGGTTTTGTTGCGGTCTGAAAAATACGGGAAGATACATGACATGTGTGTTTTGCATCAGATGATGCAGGATGTTCGCTTAAGTCTATAGCTTCATAAAACTAACATTACATTGCCAGGTACAGTCACAAAATAGAAACAATTATTAATGGATGGGTTGACAGTGGTGTGTTAAAAATAAGAAAACTCAAACAGTACAATCCATCTCAAAATCTAATCAAGTAAACATTGTTTCTTCCTAGTTGATATTATAATGTATTCTGTGTCAAAAAGTCAGCATCTTATTTCAAGTGGGGTTTCTTAATACCTTGAACTATAAAGCATATGTGAGTATAGCACTGGGTAGATATATCCAATTATGTATGGGAGAAAACATTTTTCCTGTCTGTTTCTTAGAAAAATAACATTTTCATCATCTTTTCCATAAGTTGCACTGGTGCAGAGATATATATTCACTCATTTGTTTTCAAACATTATCATGATGATTAAAGAACTTTATTTTCAATGCATATACACTTTCTCTGTGGAGTATGTAACACTGTAGTCCTTAGGCGTTTTCACACACTATAGACAAGTATGATATTGGAGCTGAATTAAAGATATAACCATGAGTCATCAGGAACGAATTAATCTCAAGTACACATCCCCTTATTCATCAAAATTACTTGAACAATAAATCTAACTCATTTCACTAAATGTTGACTCTAGTTCAGACATGAGGTCTTAAAGGACAGCAACACTTTACCATTTTATATAAGTCCACAAGCTCATCAATCAAATTACTTTAAAGTTCCTGATATTAAATCAATATCTTAGATATATTGTGATACAAATGTATTCTGACAAACAAAAGCAGAAAAATTTTGGAATTCTGTTTTGTTGCTCATAAGGAAACATGGGTGAAGTTATGTGCTATGTGAACCATTCAGACTACATATACTTCTTATTTTGATTTTTGCAGAAGATCATCACTGAGTGGATTCTACAACTCAGTAACAGATAAAATTGGAGGATATACTACCTGAAATAAACAGATAAACATTACCAAATCCTTGATGGATTTTAGACACACCTTGGAACATGAAAATATGGCATAGGAAGTTGTCTTTGAGTGTCTGCAATATTATTTGAACTTAAAAATTAATTCATATCACAGTGTTCACACTGTTCACCAGCTTTCCACATAGTCTCACCTTGTTTTCAGGTGACTTTTCTGGGGGTATCATTATTTTGATGGGGAGATTCAGAAGAGATTGTTGGTTTTTATAAACTGACAG
The DNA here is from genome assembly GCF_004664715.2 of Peromyscus leucopus. Lineage (NCBI taxonomy): Eukaryota > Metazoa > Chordata > Mammalia > Rodentia > Cricetidae > Peromyscus > Peromyscus leucopus. The sequence continues at coordinate 40,068,585 of NC_051083.1, forward strand.
CAAACTGATTAATAGATACGCCATGCAGGATTCCAACAGTCAACTCTTCTAACTCTCCCCCATCAAATGCAGCAAGGGGAACAAATCCCACTGAAGAAATGCATGAAACTGAAGAGGAAATACAAAATTCCTCTAAAAAATTATAAATGTCTATAAAAATGGTAATAACACTGTTATTTTGTATAAAGTAAGCTGATATCAAAGCAGTTCATAGAGTCTTGATTCCAATACACAGTTTAGAAAAATAACGATGAAAAATCATTTAAAGTGTTGATGAAATTTAATGACCTATTCTTTATTTGTATTATTTATATGTTTTCAATTTTTTGTTTTTGAAAGGTAGAGCATGATTTCTTTTTCTTTCTTTCTTCCCGTTTTAACAACAAAACTAGCAATAAAATATAATAATAAAAAAAAAACATCACATTGAAGTTGAACAAGGTAACCCAAGAGAAGGAAAAGAGCCCCCAAGAGAATGCATGAGATTACAAGATCCACTGGTTCATACACTCAGGAATCCCATAGAATTACTACACAGAAGGCTATAATATATATGCTGAGGAACTGGTGCAGACCTGTGTAGGCCCTGTGCTTGGTGCATCAGTCTCTGTAAATTCACATGCAATTTGCTCAGTTGATTAGAGGGACTCATTCTTCTGGTGGCCTCCATCCCTTCTGCCTCCCCAACTCCTTCCCTGATTTCTCAGGAGACGGATTTGATGAAGGCATCCCATTTAGAGTTGTGTGTTCCAAAGTCTCTCTTTCTCTATGTGTGTAATGTCTAGTTGTAGGTCTCTGCATATGTTCTCATCTGCTGCCTGAGTTAGTCTCTCTGATGATGGCTGAATGGGGCAATGAACTATGAGTAAAGCAGAAATCATTAGGAGTCAATTTATCATTCCTTCTTTTTAAAACCAAGAGTATTTGATTTTACTCAATGTTTCTGAGCTATCTAATCTCTTGTTCTAGGACACCCACACAGTGTTGGGTATTGGTTCCCTCTCATGGAGTGGGTCTTAAGTCAAATCAGACATCAGTTGGTTACTCACACAAATTCTATGCCACCATTGCCCTAGCATATTTTGCAGGCAGGATAGACTGTAGCTCAAAGGGTTTGTGGCTGGGTTGGTGTTTACATTTCTCTTTTGTAGCCTGCAAAGTACATTCCTGAACCTTCCTGAACCTTCCTGAACCAAAGACACTAGAATAGTGTTTTTCTTTTAAAAAAAGAAGGACGGATTTTCCTGTAAAGTGTATCATAAGAATGGGCATGAGTGAGGGTCTGCATGCAAGCTCTTGCCTCTATGTTTTTATCTTTCACCTTATTTCTCTATTGTTTTCTAAATCTGAGACAAAACTCAGAACATACACCTCCACCATAATGTTCATGGTACAGTAGTTTTAAGGTCCCCCATTAAGGGAATGCTATGCCTCTCTGCCAAAAGAATAGAATATTCCATTGGGTGCTGATATTCCATTTTATATCCCTGAAAATATAACATTTTTGGCAGATGTTTTAAAATGCTCTTTTATCTTTTTTTTTTTTTTAACATCAGAGAGACATTAAGCTCACTTCCTAAGATTGCTCCCGTCTGCCTCTTAGGCCATCCTGGCTATCAAGCCCCATGTACGGAAAGACATTACATAGAAAGTTTGCATTATGTTGTGAATATCATGTTTGTGATATTGTGACTAATATTTTCTCATCTAATTAGGACACATCAATGAATTATGTACTTATTCCCAATAAAAATTATTTCTTGTTCTATTATCGACTATTTCAGTTTTTATCTTAATTTTTATTGGTTTACATTTTGTTTTGTTTTGAGACAAGGTCTCACTATGTAGCCCTGGTTGTCCTAGAACTCAATATATAGACCATGATGGCCTTGAATTCTCAGAAATACAACTTCCTCTGCTTCCCAAGCCCTGGATTGAACAGCATGTACCACCTTGCCTGGTTAATCACATTTTTTTAAAAGATTTATTTTATTTTTTTATTTGTGTGTCTGTGTATGAGTATGTGAACCAGGTGGGTGCAGTACCTGTGGAGGCCAGAAGATGGTGGAGATTTCCCTGGAGCTGGAGTTACAGATGTTTGTATACTGCAATGTGGTTGATAGCAACTGAACTCAGGTCTTTTGCAAGGGCAATTGCTGCTCTGAACTAGTCATCCCAAACTAGATTATTTTTCAATAGTTAGAGTGGAGTTGTTTGTTGTATATTATTATATCACACTGTTTGAACACAGAAATGTATGCATGAGAAATCAATTTATTTAATCAGTTGAAGAGGCAGTACTATGGTAGGAGGATGGGAAGAAAATCCATGAAGCAGGGAATCTTGCTTCAGAGATTCTGGCTTTATAGGTAAGATGAAAAGAAAAAATGAAAGGTGAGTTATCTTCATTGTCATGATTCTCTTTTCACGGAAAAAGTGATGTGGGAAATATTCCTGATCTTGCTGTCATCCATGAAGCTTCAAAAGCAAAAAGCAAAACAAACAAACAAAACAGTAAGATATTCATGGGCTGATGGGACTGACAAACTTTCTGAGATTGCAAATGAAAAAACAATGGTTGAGGACTATAGTGGAAGGTTTGATAAAAATGACAAATGTCACAGGGTTAGGTCTATGTTTGTCCTTTCTGACTTCCATAGCTTTGTACTGGGCTTTAGATAGACAGTTTTCTATATAAATCTTGATTATCTACCAGAGAAAATAAGTATGTGCAAGGTTGTGTCTCAAGAGATTTCTAGAAAGATCATCTACATTTATAGTATTTCCAAACACAAGATACACTCTTGATTTCCACAAATATTACTCATTTTCAATAATTGAGAATTTCACAAAATTTTTCACATCAAGATAAAAGAAATCTACACTTTGCTTTAGGGGGAGAGTTGCTTCTTGTCATGTTATAAACACTAACGGCAATGTCAATCATAACTTTGCCACATTTGAGTATATATAATAGATTTTTTCTATTAAATATATAACTAATCGACTAAGGGATGAATTCTACCAGATTAAACAGTGAGAAAGCTCTTCTGCCCTGTTTGTACTTACCCATACAGCGTCTTTATTGATGACAAGTGTCTATGAAAGATTGTTTTGAGAAAGGGAGAAAATAAGCACAAATAAAAAACATTGTTAAATTCCCTTAATATTTCCAGTGATTTTGAAATTTAAAAGTGTGAATCAATGATTGTTCTGAATATTTTCAGATGCATTTGTGTGCTGTGTGAAACACAATGCTGTTACCTGCGGGCTCCAAGTGCTGGATATTCTCATTTGGAATATTGAGTTTGTTCGCCAGCTTCTTAAGCTCCTGTTTCTGTGCTTTGCTCAGATTCTCTTCTTTCCCTACATTGCATGGAACAGAAAACCAAATGTCCCTTAAGATACTGGGTAACTCAGAGCAGCCCCCAGTTAAAATGGGTCACTTGGTACTGACCCATGGAGACATCCTACCTTCTGGACTATCCCTCATCCCAATTCTGCTCAGCCTAAGATTTCTAAAGTGAAAAGAACACATCTAATGGAATCAAAATGTGAGTAACCATGACCTCCCCCACCTTGAAGACTAAGTATGTTGTTGTTGTTATTGTTATTATTATTATGACAATTATGATATTTATTCATGCTTTCCACATCAGCATGTTTTTTTTTTTTTTTCAAAAGGGGCTGTATGGAATCCTGATAGTAGGAACCAGTGAACTAAATATCTGCATGGTCTGACTTTCCATTTTATTTCTCTGTAGATTCTAGAATCCATACCCAGGAATTGTTGATTATTATTGAAATGAACAGTTAAATCAGGTGAACCAAATATCAACAACCACCCAAAACCCTCACCTCACCCTCAGTATCCACCACTCACCCATGCCCACTCCCACCCCCTAGCCCCCACTCTACCCCATCCCTCTCCTCATAGCTTTGTCAAACAAAGCAAGCTAATTTTTTTTTTTTTTGGTCAACTTAACACAGCTGAGATCACATGGGAAGTGGGAACCTCCATTAAGAAAACGTCTCCATTAGACTGTCTCTGGGCCAGGGTTTTTATAGAGACGCCAAGGGGTGGAGCAAAAGACCTCCTCCCCCAGCACAGCCAAGTGCAGAGCATCTCAGACACCTGCACTCAGGCCCGTGGTCCTGATCATCCTCTATGCAGACCTGCTGGGTAACGTCATGAGGAACCCGAGAATGGGCTCCCACAATGTGGTAGTGGAAGTTAAATAAACTCTTTCCTCCCATACTTGCTTTTGGTTATGATGTTTTATCCCAGCAATAGAAACCATATGATAGGCACCACACTCACCAGCAACTAAAATCACATTTGTCTCCTTTCCACTGTTGTCGACATTAACATTGTGAAAGATGATGATGCCATCTGCCTTCTCCATAACTCGGAAATAATTTTTACCAGAGTCTGCAAGTAAAGCAGAAACAACTTAGAACTCAGTAGAATTGTCAGGGTTTTTTCATTATATTTGACATACTTTTCACACTTTTTATTCCTTCAATTGCATCACAAATGTCCTTCACAATGACATAAAATTGGAAATGAGAGCTACAAAGTAGGACACACACTTTAGACGCTACCTTACTCTTACAAAAAAAATTCTATTTTCAATAAAAAGTGTATAATTGCATTAAGTCTCCACAGCCTATTTAAAGTAAAACTCATCAGGCTAATATTAAAATAACACACTGTAGACCATAAGTTGTGGCACACATCTTTAATCTCAGCACTCAGAAAGCAGAGGCAGATGGGTTTCTGTGAGTTCAAGGCCAGGCTGGTCCACAGAGGAAGTTCCAGAACCGTGGGGCCTACACAGAGAAATCTTGCCTCAAAAAAAAAAAAAAAATAGCAACAACAAAAAACACACTGTATAGTTTTCTACAAAATAAAAAGTTTAAGAAAGCAATCAGGGAACATCATCATATTGTCTTCTGAATATCATTTAGACTTCTCCTAAATAATAGGCACGGAAATCTGAATTTTTACTCTTGTTGGTTTTAAGCAAAATTCAAATTAAACAGAATAATTTCTTGCCAACTTGCCATATTATATATTGCCCTTCTTAGCTTTGGGACTTGAGTCATTCACTCCTTAAGTATTTCTGTATATGTAAAAATTTCAAATTTCATATTCAACAAAATCGTATCATCTGAACTAAAAGAAATACTATTGCGAATGACCTTTAATATTTTAGATGATCTTCCAGTCATTTTCAATGGTTGTCAACCATATGCCATTCATATCCTAGGATTTAGTTTGACGTGTCTCTAATAATTTTTTCCAGGAATGTGTGTTATTCAGTTTAACTTCACATATTCCAATAAATGTTTGGAAGTTTAGTTAGGATTTTGAAACTTTCAGAAATTATCAGATGGAATTGTTCTGGAATCCGGGCCCCTTGATGTGAGGCCTGGGCCAACAGTGCCCATTCTCATTCTCTCTCTCTCTCTCTCTCTCTCTCTCTCTCTCTCTCTCTCTCTCTCTCTCTCTCTCTCTCTCTCTCTCACACACACACACACACACACATACACACACACATACTCACAGTCTGTAATATATATGCCATCTTTCTCTTTTCTTCCCACAACTGTGTGTGTCTGGCATTCGTCTTCCACCCTTAAAAAAAACAAAACAGCAAAAACTCACCTCTGAATTTACTCTTTCCAGATTGCTAATATTTCATTACTGTGTTGGTAGCAACACAGTAGTGTTGAAGTAATTTTTGAGTAGGGTAAATAAACCCATTTTTGAAGACTGAAACAGCAACTCTGGGGTCATGATTGGCATGGGCAGTAAATCTAGGCTTCCAAGAGAAGACTCTGTCCTCAATTGTCTACACACCTTTACTATTTGTGATTGGTTTCAACCAGAATTACCCAACATGCTAAGACCATAGGAAAATGGCACAGCCAATCTGGCTGAAGTCAAGGACACAACTCAGGCTGTGGCTGCTGTTCTCTGAATACACCCAGGAGACCAACTCCATTTTTCATGCATAGCCCACATATTTGAGTGAAAATTTCACAATGACATTCATGTTCCTATTTCTCAGTCCTGTCCCTGTGCATTGGGTGAATGTCACTTACTTGACCTTGAATGTGATTGTGAGTGTCTGGCATTCGTCACTGCACTCCATGTGCTGAAAGTAAGCTCTCAGAGGTCCACCTTTGAGTACCTTCTCCACATTATCTGCACCTATGTAAAGGGTGCGCCAATTCCCGTCAACCTAAGGAGCACAGACCCCATTTTGAATGTCGATTAGTCAATCTATTTCCTGTTTTTTCAGCAACATTCATCCTAATTATTACATATATTTTAGGTCAGTCAACAAGTAGACCTAGTGAAATGTAGATGTCTTCTTCCTGGAGAGTAAATCGTGAGATGACATCATCGCTCCTTCACACTAGATAGAAGCTGGGACACTGAGATACAGTTCACACTGTGTCAATCAACTACAGGGAAAGTCCAATCTGGAATTTTTGCATCTTAACCTTCCTTCACGCTGTAGGCAGATCTCATTGAAAGCATGTAAGGAGTTGGAAAACACGAAGATTGAATTACAGATAGGATTTGGATATGGTATGGAGATATATTTTATGACGTATGATGAACATGCTCAAACCAACCTCAGGGTGTATATGAATACACCAGACCCTTTCATCCCCAAATGCACATACCTCTGAGGGAGTGATTTCAGGATTGTTATGATGTGCAAAGGACACACCTAACACAAGAGCGAGCAGCAGGAACTTCACCATGATAGAGCCTGGATTCCCTGCTTCTGACAGAGTTTGGAGTCCGACAGGTGTTGGAAAGACCCAGAATCTTCTCCACCTTTTATAGTATTTATCTTTGGCCTGAGATGTGGTGGGTGGATTGTCCACAGTGAAATTCTGATATATCCTGTTTGGCGGCAACAGCCATGGACAACAATTCTGTTTTTCTGATAGCTTCCTGATGAGACTAATTTGATTTAAGCCATGAAATTGAACTTTCTGGCCACTGTGGATGTGGGAAAGCTGTCAAAACCCACAAACATTCATGTCCCTAAAGTCCAACTTTCTCATTTGGAAGAGGTGGAAAATGTGGGGGTTTTGACTCTTGTTTTTTTAACTATGATAAATTCTCCATCAGGCAGACCCTTTGACCACTGAATACAATATGGATATTAATCACTTTTCATTCAATTAAATATCACTAGACATGTATTTCTGGAACATTTTGTAATGTTGGAACATTTGTGTAACAGCCTTTGAGAAGAAATGTGCTGTTTTATTTCCTGGGCAAGAATTTACAATTTTGATTCATGATATGAAACATTTTTATAACTTGATATTCTCATCAATAATGTGAATTTTTTTTTGTTTGTTTTTCGAGACAGGATTTCTCTGTGTAACAGCCCTATGTCCTGGAACCAGCTCTGTAGACCAGGCTGGCCTTGAACTCACAGAGATCCACCTGCCTCTGCCTCCTGAGTGCTGGGATTAAAGGTGTGCACCACCACCACCACCACCACCACCACCACCACCACCACCACATCCACCCGGCAATTTGAAAATTTTTAATAATGTAAATTCTCATTGTTTTATGGATCAGTTGCTGATACCATGTAGCGGTAATGGTCATAACTTATTCTAACTTTATATTTTCAATACTTAATATATGTACACATTTATATCTGTTTGTTATTATTTTATTTGACAAATGTGTCTCTGAACCATTTATGCAACTTACAATCAGTTGTTAATTTTCTCCTGATTCTGTCTGATGATTTCTCTACATTTTCTCTATTCAAACCTTTGGTTAGTAGAAGGATTTGCATATATTTACCCAAATACATCATTCAATATTTATGTTTTTAAAATTATTTTTCAACATTTCAAAGACTTTAAATAAGAAATGGTCACCCAACACATGGCCACAAAGGCTCTTCATATATATTCTTCTTGCTTCATTGTGTACCATATATATTTGACTCTTACTACATTTTTATGTATCTCCATCTTGATTATTGCCAACTTGCGTATTTTTGATTCTATGTGAAATAACTCAATTCCATGGTACAAGGTTGACTACAAACATCAATGTCCTCCATTGACTTCTTGAGAAATCTCTATTTTTCTACAGAATTCCAGTGTTCTTCAGTTTGAAAATAGTGTTGGATAAATTTCAAAGATAAATCAACCAAGATTAGCCTTCATTTAATACCTCCTGAAGTGGAAAATTACCTAAGACATTACAAGCACTCATTAAAGTCCTTCTGATTTTTCCTTGAGACCCAATAACAACAACACATTAATCCTATTTTCTGAGGGACCCTTTTGGAAAATTCTATATGGCCTTATACAAACTCAGGTTTATCGTTCCACATTTCCAACAGCTTTATCAAAATGTAAGTTTTTTCTTATTCATTAAGTGCAGTGAAGTTTTATCCCCTCTACATGATTAAAGAAAGAGGATACTATAGAGCCTAAACTAGAGACTTTTAAAAATGAAGACAAATTCTGTCTCGTGTCAGAATTTCTATCAGTTCTGACGGATCTTAGAAATTATCTGATTGAAGTTTAATATTGTGTTCATATATATGCATATATATTTATTTTATATTTTTCATATATGGATTTTTATATATTTATATATTGATATATTTTTACATATTTTATGTATAAATATGGATACATTTTATATTGATGTTTATATAATCCAATTTATATATTATGACTATATATACATATGTATTTGTTTCCATTTCAAGTAATTTATCAGTTAAGTACCTTAACCACATATTTTATCCATAGCAGAGAAGTGAAGAAAGAATGGAAAATATAAGGATTTCAAATCTACAGAGTAAAAATATATAAAATATTGACACAACGGATTCTGTTACTGGAGACATGACCAAGCTTTGAGCTCTTTAATGTCTGGCCATTGAGTAGAATTTGACTAAATTTCCCACAGCCCACTGACCTTCACCTCCCCAAAAAACAATAAACATGTATTGATGCTTCTCTTCCTTATTTCTGTGCCCTTTTGTATTGGATGCAATGTTTGGATTTGATTGTTTTGTTTTGTTTCCTTTCTTTTAATGTAGTAATCTCCAGATTCTTCTGTGTGTTCCGATTTTAAGTAAAATTCATGGGAAATTGCGGTACTAGACGTTCTGAGATTTTGTTAATGGAGAGAGATGGTTCTTCCAAATTCTACCATTTTATTGGTGGGGAACTCCTGTCATTCTCAGAGCCTGGCTGCCATCCACTTTCTCTTGGTTTGTGGGACTCTCCATGCTGTGTGACTTAAACTTTGGAGAGTTAACAGCCTTGGGAGAAATGTTGTAATTAAAGTATAAACTAAAAAAAAAAATTAATTGAAAATTTAAAAAGAAAAGAAACTAATCAAATTTGTGTTGTTTCTGGTCTTAGAGAGAAAATGTTCAACTTTTTCCTGTTCAATGTTTTAAGGTTGTACTAGCATATGTTAATTATATTAATTATACATGATAATGGGTCTAATTGTGACACATAAAGAATAAGTGAGACAGTTGATTGGCTTGATCTGTTTGGGAGGCATCCAGGCAGTGGGACTGGGTCCTGTGCTCATCGCATGAGTTAGCTGTTTGAAACCTGGGGCTTATGTAGGGACCCTTGGCTCAATCTGGGAGGAGGGGACTGGACCTGCCTGGACTGAGTCTATCAGGTCGATCTCAGTCCTCCTCGGGGGTGACCTTGATCTGGAGGTGGTGGGAATGGGGAGTGGGCTAGGGGGAAGGGAAGGGGGGCAGGAAGGGGGAGAACAAGGGAATCGGTGGCTGTTATGTAGAACTGAATAGTATTGTAAAATAAAATTTAAAAAAAAGAAATTAAAAAAATAAAGGGTTCCATTTCAAAGTACAGCTTTGAGTAGCAACACTTAAAATATTTTATTATTATTATTATCCTTTTTAATTACCTTACAAATTAGCAGATTTGTTTATCAGTTTTCAAACACATCTAGTTTTGATTAGCCCTTTCACATCTCCTTCTGTGCTCTTCCTCTCTGCTCCTCACCCCAGTTCAAACCTTCAACGTCCAATATTGGCATTTTTACACCATGTATTACACTACCCTTACCTCCCATATACTCCGTTTTATTTTGAAGACTCTCAACGAGCTTTTTCAATTTCCTGACCTCTCCACACACTTCCTCTTAAATATGCACATATAAATTGCTAGCTGGGATCTGCATGGTAGTCGTTATTTATTATCATTAACTATTTTTTAAGTTTAATAATATGAATTTTATGTATCAATTGAGATAATTGTCTTGGATATTGCCCATAGTCTTTTTTTGTTTTTGGGTCCCCATCTGCTTTTGCCACCTAGTGGGGTAAATCTGGACTTAACAAATCAGTTGGTAGAATGTCTTCATCTCTGTGGTTTTAAAAGAAATTAAGAAAAATTATGCTGGCTGGAGAGATGGCTCTGTGGTTAAGAGCACTGGCTGCTCTTCCAAAGGTTCTGAGTTCAATTCCCAGCAACCACAGGGTGGCTCCCAATCATCTGTAATGAGATCTGATGCTCTCTTCTGGCCTACAGGCATGCATGCAGGCAGAACACTGTATACATAATAAATAAATGAATCTCAAAAAAAAAAAAAAAGAAAAATTATGCTTACTTCTTGTTAAAATAAGTGGCAGCATTCACCATTGAAACCACTTAGTCCACAACATGTCATTGGAGGGAAATATTTTATTATAGACTCAATAAATAATTAACTGAAAAATAGTTAACGTCATCCTATATAAGTTTCCCGTATCTTCATGTCTTAGTTAGGATTTCCATTGCTGTGATGAAACATCAGGACCAAAAGTAAATTGGGGAGTAAAGGGTTTATTTGACTTACACTTCCACATTGTAGCCCATCACTGAAGGAATCAGGACAGGAACACAAACAGGGCAGGAACCTGGAAGCAGGAACTGGCACAGAGGCCAAGGGGAAATGTTGTTTACTGGCTTGCTTCTCATGGCTTGCTTAGCCTGATTTCTTTTTAAACCCAGGACCACTAACCCAAGGATGACCTCACCTCAGTGGACTAGGCCCTCCCCACATTGATCACTAATTGAGAAAATGCCTTACAGTGGATCTTATGAAGACATTTTCTTAATGGAGGTTCCCTCCTCTCAAATGGTATTAGCTTCTGCCAAGTTGAGATAAAACTACTCAGAACACTTCATTTAATTCAGTCTTGCTGAAATGCATGTCAGTAGCAAAGTATCAATTTTCTGCATATTATCAAACCTGTAGTGCTGAAGTTTTCTTAATAAACCCAATGTGTATGTATGTTTGTGTTGTTGGATGTGTCTTTCCTTGATTTCATTTCTTTGATTTTATTAATTTGATCATTCTCTTTCCTTCTCCTACACACTTTCTCTTCTCTCTTCTCTTTATCTCTTTAAAGAATTTGTTTCTTTGAAGATTTATTTTTCTTTTTGGCCTGTGTTTCTATTATGTCTAGGTTGACTACAGATGTGGAGTTCTAGCAACTAGTGTAAAATAACATGGATCTGAATTTAAGTGACAAACAGATAGAAAAACACATGATTCAATAAATGCCCAATCCTCACATATTTTGTACAACAAATTTTGCAAAATGATGTTTTATTGGCAGAATTCGCACCAATGTCTCAACCGAATAAATAACTGCTCAAAATCCTATCTTTTCGAAACATCAAATTTAAATATTGAGTCATCTTTGGGGAATATTGAGAAGTGGAGAGATAAAGGTTATAAGAAAATAAGATCGAGCCAATCTGTATTTCAATATGGTTCATGAGTTCCACCCCCAACTGAGCTGTTATTGGCTTCTTGGGTACAGAGAATAAATTTTGAATGATGTGGCCCTTAGTAGATCAACTACACATTAGCAATGGTCCCATACCCATGAGTGTGTATCCCACACTAATACAAATCTGTAGGTTATTTAAAATTAAATGAGAGTCAGGTGGTAGTGGCACACACCTTTAATCTCAGCACTCAGGAGGCAGGGGCAGGCCTTTCTACAGGTTTAAGACAGCCTGGTCTATACAGTGAGTTCCAGAACACCCAGGACTGCTTCACAGAGAAACCTTGTTTCAATAGATAGATAGATAGATAGATAGATAGATAGCCAGATAGATAAGGAGGTAGCAAGTAGAGGGATGAGAAAGCAGCTGGGAGGAGTTAGGGAAGAAATAGGGATGGACATGAACAAAATGCATTATGTCTATGTATGCCATTTTCAGAAACTTAATGAAAATATTACATTAATTAAAGCAACTTTAAACATGTTCAATGTTAATAAGTCAATATGTAAATGAGGCATTGAAGAACTAACAGAAAATAAAGATACTACCTAGAAATGCTTCATATAAAGTCCCCTCTTAGGTTTACTGAAAGGTCCACTATTCAACTTTAATTAAATTCTGTTTAAAACCAAAGCCATTTGTTGCGGCAACATCAAACACACTCCACCCCTGTCTGTGGGAGGTGAAAATTTTTACCTGAGATTGACCTCTGACTTTCACATGTTTGCTGTGATATGTGCAAGTCTTCACTCATAGGAACACACACACACACACACACACACACACACACACACACACACACACAATTTTTTAAAAAACAGACACATTGACCCACCAGCACCAATTAGACTAAGAGGTGAGTCTTTGTTCTCATATCCAAACACCCCAGCCTCTAGGCTTTGGGCTCAGGGTCATAACCCTATGCCCCCACACCACCACCCATTACAGTCCCAGTTTCAGGCCAGCAGGCAGGTATCCTGCAGGCAGGTTGGACTACCACCATCCCCCACCAGACCCTGTAATCTACAAGCCCCACCCCTTCCAAACCTACCCACCCTCTGAGACTGCAGCTCCTCCCTGAGACAGAGCCCATCAGTGCCAATTGACCAAGAGCTGCTCCCTGAGACACAGAGTCCATCAGCACTGATTGGACCAAGAGCCCCAATTATACCAAGAGCTCCCATTGAACCAAGAGTATCAATTAGACCAAGAGAGGCTCCCTCAGACACAGACACCGCTTGCACTGAGTGGAGGAAGAGATGGGTAGATGCCAACACAAAAATGCAGTCAATAACATAAAGACCAATATGGCATTATGAGAACCTACTGGTTCTATATCAGCAATACCTGAACATCCCAATGCAGAAGAAGCAGAAGAAATCAACCTTAAAAATGACTTTAAGAAGATGACAGAGGCCTTTCTAGAGGAAATGAAAAATTCCCTTAATGAAATCAAAGAAAAAACAAACAAAAAATTGGAAGAAATCAATAAATCCCTTAAAGCCAAGAAAAAGCAATTTAACAGGTGAAAGAAACAGGTCAAGATTTGAAAACTGAAATCGAGACAATAAAGAAGACAAACTAAGGGAATGCTGGAAATGGAAAATCTGAGTAAATGAACAGGAAACACAGATGGAAGGATAACCAACAGAATGCAAGAGATGGAAGAGAGAACCTCTGGTATTGAAGATACGGTAGAAGAAATAGATTCATCAGTAAAAGGAAACACTGAAACCAACAAAGTCATAACACAAAATGTCCAGGAAATTTAGGACACCATGAAAAGACCAAACCTAAGAATAATAAGGATAGAAGAAGGAGAATACCAATTCAAAGGCCCAGAAAATACATTCAACAAAATCATAGAAGAAAACTTTCCCAGCCTAAAGAAGGAAATGCCTATGAAGATACATAAAGCTTACAGAACACCAAATAGACTGGATCACCCCCCTTCAAAAAAAAAGTCCCTCGCCACATGATAATCAAACCACTAAACATATAGAAAAAAGGAAAAATATTAAGAGCAGCAAAGAAAAAAGGCCAAGTAACATATAAGGGCAGACCCATCATAATAACCCCTGACTTCACAATGGAAACTCTGAAAGCCAGAAGGTCCTGGACAGACCATTGTGCAGACACAGAGACCATGGATGTCACTCCAGACTATTATACCCAGAAATACCCTCGATTGCCATAGATGGAGTAAACAAAATATTCCATGATAAACCAGATTAAAACATTACTTATCCACAAATACAGCCCTACAGAAAGCACTAGAAGGAAAAATCCAACCTAAGGAAGTCATATACACCCATGAAAACACAGGCAATAGATAATCCTACAGCAACAAATACCAAAGAAGGGAAACACACAACACTACCACCAAAAAATAACAGGAATTAAAAATAACTTGTTGCTGGAGGGCCTCTCTCCAGGTTCCCCAAGCCCCGCAGTCCCACAATCCACTTATAAAATAATCACTCAGACGCTTATATCACTTATAAACTGTCTGGCCATGGCAGGCTTCTTGCTAACTGTTCTTTTATCTTAAATTAACCCATTTTTATAAATCTATACCTTGCCACGTGGCTGGTGGCTTACCAGAGTCTTTACATGCTGCTTTTCCTGGCGGTGGCTGCAGTGTCTCCCTCCTCAGCCTTCTGCTTCCCAGAATTCTCCTCTTTCCTTGTCCCACCTACTTCCTGCCTGGCCACCTACTTCCTGCCTGGTTACTGGCCATCAGTGTTTTATTTATATAGAACGATATCCACAGCAATAACTGGTCATTAATATCCATTATATCAATGGTCTCAATTTGCCTTTAAAAAGACACAGGCTAACAGAATGGGTACAAAAACAGGATCCATCCTTCTGCTGCATACATGAACACACCTCAACTTCAAAGACAGAGAATATCTCAGAGTAAAAGACTAGGAAAAATCTTTCCAATCAAATAGACTTAAGAAGCAAGCTGGTGTAGCTATCCTAATATCAAATAAAAGAGACTTCAAATGAAAATCAACTGAAAGAGATCAGGAAGAACATTACATACTTATCACAGAGGGAATCCACCAAGATGAAGTCTCAATTCTGAATATTTATGCCCCAAATACAAGGGCACCCACATTTGTAAAGAAACATTATTAAAGCTTAAATCATATATCAAACCTCTGTTTCTGTGCTTTGCTCAAACTCTCTTCATTCCCTACATTGCATGAAACAGAAAACAAAGTGTCCATTAAGATACTGAGTGACTCAGAGTAGCCCCACTTACAATGGGTCACGTGGTAGTGAGCCATGGACACACCCTACCTTCTGGACCCCCCCTCATCCCAATTCTGCTCACCCTAATATTTCTAAAGTGAACAGAACACATTTAATGGAGTCAAAATATGAGGAACCAGTATTTCAGATGTGATATTTTAAAACAGATCCACAAGACTCACCTGTGATTATACCTACATGACCCTTTCTGCTTTTAAATAAGCAATTCAAATATTAATGTGTTGAAATTTGTGGCATGGGACTCAAGCTGGATTGATTATTCATTGTCTTGCCACTCCCATAATCTCTGTGCCACCCTTATCCCAGCACATCCCATAGGCAGGACAGACCATAGTTCAAAGTTTATGTGGCTGGGTTGGTGTCCTAATCCCTCCACTGGAAGTCTTGCCTAGTCACACAAGATGGACAGTTCAGGCTATGTATCCCCTATTGCTTGTAGTCTTAGCTGGGATCATCCTTATAGATTCCTGGAAGTTTCCCCTGTACTAGGTTTCTATCTCACTCCCAAAAGCCCCCTTTCCAGTCCCACCCTCTACTACTCTCCTCCTCCAGCCCTCCTCTACTTGGTACCTCATTCCAAGTCCTACCTCTACCCCGAGTCCAGCCATGAAACCTATTCCACCCTTACCAGGGAGATCCTATCACACACACACACACACACACACACACACACACACACACACACACACCCTTGAGCCTTCCTTATTACCTAGCCAATCTGAGGCTATGGACTATAGCATGGTTATCCTTTACTTTACAGCTAATGTCCATTTATAAGGGAGTACAGAGCAATTTTGCCTTTCTGGGTCTGGATTACCTCACTCAGGATGTTTTTTCCTTAGTTCCACCTATTTGACTGCAAATTTCACGATGTCATTTTTTAAAAGCCGAGGAATACTACAATGTGTAAATGGGCCAAATTTTCTTCATCCATCCTTCAGTTGAGGGCCATCTAGGTTGTTTCCACTTTCTAGGTATTACAAATAAAGCTGCTATGGATGTAACTGAGCAAGTGTCCTTGTGCTGTAATCCAGCAACCTTTGGGTATATGTCCAAGAGTGGTATATCTGTGTCTTGGTGTAGTTTAATTCCCAATTTTCAGCAACACCACCATATTGATTTCCATAGGCACTGTACAAGTACTCACTCCCACCAGCAATGGGGGTGTGTTCCCTGTTGCTCCATAGCCTCACTAGCATGAGCTGCCACTTGTGTTTTATATCTTAGCCATTCTTACAGGTGTTAGATGAATTTTCAGGATGTGTTGATTTGCATTTCTCTGATGGGTAGAGATGTTGAATATTTCTTTGTTTCTCAGTCATTTGAGATTCTGTAGAGAATTCTGTTTCCATTTGTACCCCATTTTTTTTTTTTTTTTTTTTTTTTTTTTTTTTTTTTTTTTTTTTTTTTTTTGGTTTTTCGAGACAGGGTTTCTCTGTGTAGCTTTGCGCCTTTCCTGGAACTCACTTGGTAGCCCAGGCTGGCCTCGAACTCACAGAGATCCGCCTGCCTCTGCCTCCCGAGTGTGTACCCCATTTTTGAATTGGATTATTTGTTTTTTTTAATGTCTAGTTTCTTGAGTTATTTACATACTTTTGAAATCATCCTTCTGTCAGATGTGCAGTTAAGATCTTTCCCATTCTATACATGGCCCTTTTGTTATATTAATGATGCCCTTTGCCTCACAGAAGCTTTTCAGTTTCATGAGGTTCCATTTATTAACTGTTGATCTTAGTGTCTGCATTATTGGTTTTTCACTCAAGAAGTTGTCTCCTGTACCTACATTCAAGGATATTTCCTACTTTCTCTTCTATCAGGTTCAGTGTAACTGGATTTATGTTGAGGTCTTTGATCCACTTGGACTTGAGTTTTGTGCAGGGTGATAGACCTGGATCTATTTGCTTTCTTACACATGCTGTCATCCAGTTATTCTTTCTTTCTTCCATTGGAAAATTTTGGGTTCTTTATCGAAAATCAAGTGTTTGCAGGTGTATGGATTTATGTCTGCATTTTCAATTCAATCCCTTTGATCCATCTGTCTGTTTTTATGCCAATATCATTCAGTGTTTATTGTTACAGCTGTGTAGTAGAGCTTGAAATCAGGGGTAGTGATACCTCCAGAAGTTCTTTTATTATACAACATTGTTTTAGCTATCCTCAGTCTTTTTGCTTTTCCATATGAAGTTGAGTGTTGCTCTGTCAAGGTCTGTAAACAATTGTGTTGGGATTTTAATGGGGATTGTGACTCTTTTTGGTGAAATGGCCATTTTTACTATGTTAATCCTACTGATCCATAGGCATGGGAGTTCTTTCCATCTTCTGATATCTTCTCCAATTTCTTTCTTCAAAGACTTGGAATTCTTCTTGTACAGGTCTTTTACTTGCTTAGTTAGAATTACACCAAAACATTTTATATGACTTTTGGCTAGTTGAAAGATGTTGTTTTCCTGATTTCTTTCTCAGCCCATTTATTGTTTGTATATGGAGGGCTGTAGCAAGAATCTTAAAAGGTTTTTTTAATAAAAAAAAATAAACCCAGGAGCCAGGTATTGGGGTGAATTCTGAAACATCAGAGAAGCAGAACAAGCCACAGCCAACCTTACCTTGCCAACTTCTCAGTCAATCCTGTTTCTTCAAACTGGAAGCTTCTGAGTCATCAACCAAATGGATCTCAGCTGAACTGCTGCTCAAAAGCCTAAAAGCTTAAAAAGCCCCAAAAGCTTCTAGTTCCTGGTCCTCACACCTTATATATCCTTCTCCACACTGCCATCACTTCTGGGATTAAAGGCATGTGTCTTTCCCAGGCAAAGGCATAAAATCTCAAGTGCTGGAATTAAAGGTGTGTGTCACCATGCCTAGCAGTTCCCAGTGTGTCCTTGACCTCACAGAGGTCTCTGTCTCCAGAATGCTAGGATTAAAAGCATGTGCTACCACTGCCTAACCGCTATGTTTAATATAGTGGCTGGCTCTGTTATCTGACGCCCAGATAAGTTTACTGGGCTACAAAATATATCAACCACAGAGGACTACTTTTTTTTTTAGTTAATCTTGTATGTAGCCGCTTCACTGAACTGTTGATCAGCTGTAGGTATAATTTTTAGGTTCACTTTTGTATACTATCATATCATCTGTGAATAATTATACTTTGATTTCTTCCTATCCAGTTTCTATCCCCTTGATCTCCTTTAGTTGTCTTATTGTTCTAGCTAGAACTTTAAGTACTATATTGAATAGATATGGAGAAAGTGCACAGCCTTTTCTTGTTCCTGATTTTAATGGAACTGCTCTGTGTTTCTCTCCTTTTACTTTGATGTTATCAAACATCTTGCTGCATATTGCTTTCATTATGTTAATGTATGTCCCTTGTATTCCTGATGTCTCCAAGACTTTTTAATGAAGAGGTGTTGGGTTTTGTCAAAGGCTTTTCAACATCTAATGAGAAGATAATGTGGGTTTTTTTCCTTCAGTTTATTTATATGGTGGATCACATTGACAGATTGTCATGTTGAACCATCCCTGCATTTCTGGTATGAAGCCCACTGATCATGGTGGATGATCTTTTTGATGTCTTGGATTCCATTATTTCAAATATTTCAAGTATTTACTGAGTATTTTAGCATCAATGTTCATGAGGGAAGTTGGTCTGTAGTTCTCTTTGTTTGATGAATCTTTGTGTGATTTGGGTATCAGGATAATTCTTGCATCATATAAAGAAGTTAACAATATTCCTTCTGTTTCTATTTTGTGGAATAATTTGAGGAATATTGGTATTAGCTCTTCTTTGAAAGTCTGATAGAATTCTGCACTAAAAATGTCTAGCCCTACACATTTTTTTGATTGGGAGATTTTCAAGATTGTTTCTATTTCTTTAGGGATTATATGAATATTTGCATTATTTATCTGAACTTGATTTAATTTTGGTATGTGATATCTATCAAGAAATTTGTCCATTTCTTTTAACTTCTTCACTTTTTGTGGAGCACAGTTTTTTTTCATTTTTTAAATTTATTTATTAAATTTAATTTTACATATCAGCCATGGATTCCCTTGTTCTCCCCCTCCCATCCACTCAGCCCCGCCTTCCCCCCAGCCCACTCCCCACTACCATCTCCTCCAGGGCAAAGACTCCCCCGAGGATTGAGTTCAACCTGGGTATAAGCCCCAGGTTCCAAACTGCCAATTCATGCACTGAGGACAGGACAGGGTCCCACTGTCTGAATGCCTCCCAAGCAGATCAAGGTAATCAATTGTCTTATTTATCCAGAGGCCTGATCCAGTTGGGGCCACCTCAGCTATTGGTTCATAGTCCATGTATTTCCTTACATTTGTATATTTGTCCCTGTGCTTCATCCAACCTTGGTCTCAACAATTCTCACTCATACAAACCCTCCTCTTTCTCACCAATTGGACTCCTGGAGCTCCACCTGGGGCCTGACTGTGGATCTCTGCATCCAGTTCCCTCAGTCATTGGATGGGGTTACTAGCATGACAATTAGGAAGTTTGGCCAGGTGGCCTTCGAATACTTCAGAGAACTATTTAGAGGGCCTGATGCAGTTGGGGGCCCCTCAGCCTTTGGTTGATAGTTCATGTGTTGCCATTCGTTTGGCTATTTGTCCCTGTGCTTTATCGTAACTTGGTCTCAGCAATTGTTGCTCATATAAACCCTCCTCTTTCTCATTAATTGGACTCCCTGAGCTCCACCTGGGGCCTAGCCGTGGATCTCTGCATCCAGATCCATCAGTCGTTGGATGGGGTTTCTGGCACGACTATTAGGGTGTTTGGCCATCCCATCACCAGAGTAGGTCAGTTCGGGCTGTCTCTCGACCATTGCCAGCAGTCTATTATGGGTGTATCTTTGTGGATTTCTGTGGGCCTCACTAGCACTTTGCTTCTTCCTATTCTCATGTGGTCTTCATTTACCATGGTCTCCTATTCCTTGTTCTCCCTCTGTTCTTGATCCAGGTGGGATCTCCTGCTCCCCCAAGCTCTCTTTCCCTTGACCCTTACCCTTCATCCCCCCGACTCATGTCCAGGTTGATCATATAGATCTCATCCATTTCTCCATCATTGGGCGATCCCTGTGTCTTTCTTGGGGTCCTGTTTTCCAGGTAGCCTCCCTGGTGATGTGAGTAGCAGTCCAGTCATCCTTGTTCCACCTCTAGTATCCTCCTATGATTGAGTATATATCATATTTGTCTTTCTGAGTCTGCGTTACCTCACTCAGGATGATTATTTCTAGATCCATCCATTTCCCTGCAAACCTCATGATGTCATACTTTTTCTCTGCTGAGTAGTACTCCATTGTGTATATGTGGCATATTTTATTTGTACATTCTTCAGTTGAAGGGCATCTAGGTTGTTTCCAGGTTCTGGCTATTACAAACAATGCTGATATGAACATAGCTGAGCAAGTGCTCTTGTGGTATGATTGAGCATTTCTTGGGTATATGCCCAAGTGTGATATAGCTGGATCTTGAGGGAGATTGATTCCCAATTTTCTAAGAAAGTGCCATATTGATTTCCAAAGTGGTTGTACAAGCTTGCATTCCCACCAGCAGTGGAGGAGAGTTCCCCTAGTTCCACATCCTCTCCAGCATAAGGTGTCTTCAATGTTTTTGATCTTAGCCATTCTGACAGGCATAAGGTGGTATCTCAGAGTTGTTTTGATTTGCATTTCCCTGATGATTAGGGATGTTGAGCAATTCCTTAAATGTCTTTCAGCCATTTGAATTTCCTCTGTTGAGAATTCTCTGTTTAGTTCTATAGCCCATTTCTTAATTGGACTGTTGGTCGTTTTGATGTCTAATTTCTTGAGTTCCGTATATATTCTGGATATCAGTCCTCTGTCAGATGTGGGGTTGGTGAAGATCTTTTCCCATTCTGCAGGCTGTCGCTTTGCCTTGTTGACCGTATCCTTTGCTCTACAAAAGCTTCTCAGTTTCAAGAGGTCCCATTGATTGATTGTTTCTCTCAGTGCCTGTGCTACTGGTGTTATATTTAGGAAGTGGTCTCTGGTGCCAGTACATTCAAGACTACTTCCTACTTTGTCTTCTATCAGGTTCAGAGTAGCTGGGTTTATGTTGAGGTCCTTGATCCACTTGGACTTAAGTTTTATGCACGGTGACAGATTTGGATCTATTTGCAGCCTTCTACATGTTGATATCCAGTTATGCCAGCACCATTTGTTGAAGATGCTTTCTTTTTTCCATTGTACACTTTTGGCTTCCTTGTCAAAAATTGTATGTTCATAGGTGTGTGGGTTAATATCCGGGTTTTCAATTCGATTCCATTGGTCCACATGTCGTTTTTTATGCCAATACCGAGTTGTTTTTATTACTGTAGCTCTATAGTAGAGCTTGAAGTCTGGTATTGTGATGCCTCCAGAGGTTGTTTTATTGTACAGGATTCTTTTGGCTATCCTGGGTTCTTTGTTTTTCCATATGAAGTTGAGTATTATTCTTTCCAGGTCTGTGAAGAATTATGTTGGTATTTTGATGGGGATTGCATTGAATCTGTAGATTGCTTTTGGTAAGATTGCCATTGTTACTAATTTAATCCTGCCTGTCCATGAGCACGGGAGATCTTTCCATTTTCTGACATCTCCTTCAATTTCTTTTTTCAGGGACTTAAAGTTCTTGTCCTTCACTTGCTTGGTTAGTGTTACCCCAAGGTATTTTATGTCATTTGTGGCTATTATAAAGGGTGATGTATCTCTGATTTGCTTCTCAGCTTCTTTGTCCATTGTATATAGGAGGGCTACTGATTTTTTTTTTTTGAGTTGATCTTGTATCCTGCTATGTTGCTGAAGGTGTTTATAAGCTTTATCAGTTCCTGGGTGGAATCTTTGGGGTCACTCAAGTATACTATCATGTCATCTGCAAATAGGGAAAGCTTGACTTCTTCCTTTCCAATTTGTATCCCCTTAATCTCCTTATGTTGTCTTATTGCTCTGGCTAGAACTTCAAGTACTATATTGAATAAGTATGGGGAGAGTGAACAGCCATGACTTGTTCCTGATTTTAGTGAAATTGCTTTGAGTTTCTCTCCATTTAATTTGATGTTGGCTGTTGGCTTGCTGTAAATTGCCTTTATTATGTTTAGGTTTGTCCCCTGTATGCCTAATCGCTCCAAGACTTTTATCATGAAGGGGTGTTGGATTTTGTCAAATGCCTTTTCTCCATCTAGTGAGATGATCATGTGGTTTTTTTTTCTTTGAGTTTGTTTATATGGTATATTACATTGATGGACTTTTAAATGTTGAACCACCCTTGCATCCCTGGGATGAAGCCTACTTGATCATGGTGGATAATTGTTCTGATGTGTTCTTGGAGTCTGTTTGCCAGTATTTTATTGAGTATTTTTGCATCAATGTTCATGTGGGAGATCGGTCTGTAGTTCTCTTTCTTTGTTGTATCCTTGTTTGTTTTTGGAATCAGGGTTATTCTAGCCTCATATTAGGAGTTTGGTAATTTCCCTTCTGTTTCTATTATGTGGAACAATTTAGAGAGTATTGGTATTAACTCTTCTTTGAAGATCTGGTAGAATTCTGCGCTGAAACCATCTGGTCCTGGCCTTTTTTTGGTTGGGAGACTTTTAATGACTGTTTCTATTTCCTTAGGCGTTATTGGACTATTTAAATAGTTTATCTGGTCTTGATTTAACTTAGGTTTGTGGTACCTATCCAGAAAATTGTCCATTTCTTTTAGGTTCTTCAGTTTTGTGGAGTACAGGTTTTTGAAATATGACTTGATAAATCTCTGGAATTCCTCAATGTCTGTTGTTATATTCCCCTTTTCATTTCTGATTTTGTTGATTTGGATTCTCTCTCTCTGTCTTTTGGTTAGTTTGGATAAGGGCTTGTCTATCTTGTTGATTTTCTCAAAGAACCAACTCTTTGTTTCATTAATTTTTTGTATTATTCTCTTAGTTTCTATTTTATTAATTTCACCTCTCCCTTTGCTAATTACCTGGTGTCTATTCTTCCTGGGAGACTTTGCTTCTTCTTGTTCTAGAGCTTTCAGGTGTGCTGTTAAGTCACTAGTGTGAGATTTCTCCAACTTCTTTATGTGGGCATTTAGTGCTATGAATTTCCCTCTCAGCACTGCTTTCATAGTGTCCCATAAGTTTAGGTATGTGGTGTCTTCATTTTCGTTGATCTCTAGGAAGTCTTTAATTTCTTTTTTTATTTCTTCCTTAACCCATTGGTGATTCAGCTGAGCATTATTCAGTTTCCATGAGATTGTAGGTTTTCTGTAGTTTTTGTTGTTGTTGAAATCTAACTTTAAACCATGGTGGTCTGATAGAACACAGGAGGTTATTCCAATTGTTTTGTATCTGTTGAGATTTGCTTTGTGGCCAAGTATGTGGTCGATTTTAGAGAAAGTTCCATGGGGTGCTGTGGTGGTAATCTAATTGTACTGAAATGTGATTTTGATTGTATGTTAATAAACAAAGATGCCCGGGGGTCAGAGCTATTAGAGCCATAGCAAGAGTGTGGCAGTGGTGGCACATGCCTTTAATCCCATAGATCTCTGTGTGTTCAGGGATACAGCCAGCATTGGAGACATATGCCTTTAAGACCTAGGGGGCTGTACATTCAGACAGTGACGAGGCAGTCACGTGTTTGGGTTTATAACCAATGAGAAGGCAGAACAAAACAGTATAAAAAGACGAACAGACAGGATATAGCTCTCTTTTGGGAAGCTGGGACACCGCAGGAGGAAGGGTGAGATTTTAGCTCTGAGCTCTGATCTCTCGGCTTTTTCTTTTACATTGTTTCTGTGTTTCTTATTTAATAAGACTGTTGGTTACATCTACAGGGTGCTGAGAAGAAGGTATTATCTTTTTTGTTAGGATGGAATGTTCTGTAGATATCTATTAGATCCATTTGGGTCATGACATCAGTTAAGTCCTTTATTTCTCTGTTAAGTTTCGATTTGGGAGATCTGTCCAGTGGTGAAAGTGGGGTGCTGAGATCTCCCACTATTAATGTGTGGGGTTTTATTTGTGGTTTAAGCTTTAGTAATGTTTCCTTTACATAAGTGGTTGCCCTTGTGTTTGGGGCATATTTTTTTATTTAATTTTACAATGCTATTCAGTTCTACATAATAGCCACAGATTCCCTTGTTCTCTCCCTTCCTGCCCCCCTCCCCTTCCCCCCAGCACACCCCCCATTCTCACCTCCTCTAGATCAAGGTCTCACCCGAGGACTGGGATCAACCTGATAGACTCAGTCCATTGGCTTGATCTGTTTGGGAGGCATCTAGGCAGTGGTACCAGGTCCTGGGCTCGTTGCATGAGTTAGCTGTTTGAAACCTGGGACTTATGCAGGGACACTTGGCTCAATCTGGGAGGAGGGGACTGGACATGCCTGGACTGCGCAGATCATGTTTTCTTATGGGAAACATTGTTGGGAAGTCAAGGGTGCTTTTTTCCATAAATTTTTACTTCATAATTCCTGTTCACAGCCTAAACTGTGCAAATGATGTTGAGAATCATACAAAAGACAGAAATGTTGTAACATAGGACCACAAACTCAGGGTGCGGGGCCCTGATCTGGAAGACCATAATGGCCACTGAGCTGAAAAGGACTATGGGCTGTATAAAATTAGCCATTGTGATCAGGTCCCATGCATACTCAATTTCTATTGGAATGGTCCAGTTGGAGTTCACAGCACTGTGCACTGGCACCCTGGTTATTGAACCTGATTTGTTGACTTCTTGATAATAATAAGCTTCCCACATTCCAAGGTACATTTGGTTTATAACCTTGCTGTTGAATTCCCACAGGCACCAGTATCTACTTGTAGCTAGGCTTATCTTGAAACTCCAAGACATAAAGCTGCAAATGAGGCTTGTCAATCTGAAGATCCACTTCTTCTCTTCAGCAGAACTGTAGATGATGTCAGAGAAGTGTGGAATCAACCAGGAACATCAGGGAAAAGAGTAGACACATTATGAGTCACTGTTGAGAGAGAGTTCTAAATAGCCATTTTGTTTCTCCTGTTTAAAAGTTGTATTTAAAATTTATTGATATGTATTACTGCTGTATTATATGTATTGTATTATATACTATAGATAAGAATAAAAGAAAGAGATTGGAGACTGCTCAGTGGATAAGAGCACTTGCTGTTCTTGCAAATGACTAGAGTTTGTTTCTCAGCACTCTCCTTGGGCAGTTCATAACCACCTCCAGGGGACACAATGTCCTTTTCTGGCCTTGAGGGGCATGGCAGCCATATGCACTCCCTCAACAAACACATACGTTTATAAAAAAATGAAACAAAACAAAACATTTTACAATTATTATTATTGGTTTGGGCATGTTTTTCTTGCATGTACATCTACCCACCACTTGTGTGCCCAGTGCCTGTAGAGTCCAAAAGAGAGTTTCAGACACTGGGACTGGAGTTACAGCTGGTTGTGAGCCACTGTGTTGGTTTGGAGAACTGAACTCTGATCCTCTCAAAGAGGAACCAGTGAACTTATTTATATCAATGAAATATAAGTAAGTGACTTATTTATATATACAAAGATATTATTCATTTTTAGTTTGAAAGATGAAAGGAGACTGGTTTTCTATGCAATTGGATTTGGTAGGCACTGACATTCTTATTTGAATACTTGTTACAATTTGTAAGATTTTTATTAAAGAAATCTATAGAGATTTTAATAATTAAAATCAGAATGGGTATGATCTTGAGGATCTATTTAAAAGATGGATCTGGGGAATATAGTTAAGTGGCATAGTCATTGCCTAGTATATATTGGACCCCAATTTCTATCATCAGTAACACATCTACACAACACACACACACACACACACACACACACACACACACACACACACACTATGCATAAAACAGAAATCATGGCAACCTTCATGGATTTTTTTGTCCCTATCACTTGTTCAAATTTATACCTTTGGATAACCGGATTCACTTTGTTAAAATATGCAAAGTATGTTGATGTATTTTACATGAGCAAATATTTTCTGTGAAGCAAAATTACACTTCTAATTGGTACTGTGAACCATGTTATCAGGATGTATCATCAGTCCAAATTCTTGTGTGAAAATGATCCGACAAAAATTATGGCCCAGAGATCTCAGCTGGGTTGTTCTGCAGAAAGGGAAAAAGATGGAGTCTTCCAGTCAGTAGAAATGTGGACTGCATCAGTGGCTACATATGAAGAAGGCTTCAGGGAACCTACAAACTATATTTCCTTACCCAGGAACATTTTCTCTCACATATCCACTATGTTCCTAACTGAGTGAAGGCACAGATGTCCTTCTTGAAAAATTTTATCAATAAGATGGATTGGAATTGATTAGCCAGCTTGGTTAATACACTGTCTACAGAATAGTTTTGAGCAAGAGTGAATCAGGATTCAGATTGCTGAAGAGTTGGTGCTTTCCATGTCTGAAACCTGTTGGGTGGATGCATGTTTATCCTTCAGAACAAATTTGATGGTCACGGTGTAGCTTTCTCCTTAGATCTTACCCATGCGTGTCATAGGTGAGTATATAAATTTGGAAGATGGATCCAGATGGTCTTAGTAACTTAGTAGTAACAAGAAATGTTGAATTGGGTGAGGAATTATATGAGAAAATGAAGCACCTGCCAGAAAAAAAAGAGATAAAAGAAAAAAGAAAGAAAAATATATATACTGTGAGGCAGAGTATGAACCACATAACACATCCTCATCATTCTCTGGGACAGAAAACCATCCTCACAGTCCAGTTCTATGGATTTGCATATGGGTTTTTAAGCAAATATTCAGCAGTACACTTTCAGTCCCACAAGCCCCAATCCCTGACTTAAACACTATCTCCAATCTCAAAGGAAAAATTTGTTGTCTCCAAAGGAGTCTCACCGGGTATACAAACCACTCTTTAGGGCAGCCCCATGCTCAGCAGTACGTGGCAACACAAAATGAACTCAATGACATATTTGGAGGTTCCTTGTCTCATAATGCTTTGATTGAGCATTCTTTTTCTGCTTCTTTTTCTCCCCTCCCTCCTCCTTTGTTAACTTTACAGCTCTGCTTTGGTTTCCAGCATTGTGCTTTTATAGGATTTCTATGTGTCCACATGTGTGTGCTCCTGTAGCTATACATGTTTCTTGTGCTTCTTCTTTGGCTCTTTCTCCTGGTAGTTTGTTTACTTCATCTTTTTCTGGTTTGTTTGTTTTTATTTTATTTTGAGATGTCCCTTTGCATTCCAATGAGAGAGAGAATGGGTGTGGATTTGGGTAGATGGGGAGTCAGGGAGGTTCTGGGAGGAGCTGGGGGATGGGAATCCATAACCAGAATATATTGTATGAAAAAGTATTTTCAATAAAAAACTCTCGGCCGGGCGGTGGTGGCGCACGCCTTTAGTCCCAGCACTTGGGAGGCAGAGCCAGGTGGATCTCTGTGAGTTCAAGGCCAGCCTGGGCTACAAAGCGAGTCCCAGGAAAGGCACAAAGCTACACAGAGAAACCCTGTCTCGAAAAACAAAAACAAAAAAACAAAAAAAAAATTAGTATTAGCCGGGCGTGGTGGCGCACGCCTTTAGTCCCAGCACTTGGGAGGCAGAGCCAGGCGGATCTCTGTGAGTTCGAGGCCAGCCTGGGCTACCAAGTGAGCTCCAGGAAAGGCGCAAAGCTACACAGAGAAACCCTGTCTCGAAAAACCAAAAAAAAAAAAAAAAAAAAAAAAAAACCTCTCAAGCCTCATGAAACTTTAATAATAGGCACACAGCTATGATCTTAAATATTAAGTTAGGCTCAAAGTACAAAATAGTGAAATATTATACTTGTGTTCAGCAAGTTATAGAGATATAATGGATAATCTAGTCTCCTTATAGCTCACAGTCAAATGCAGCACTCCCTGGCTCTGCTAATAGTAGATGAATTTATTCACACAGAAAGATTGCTGACAAATACATGAATTCTGTGTTATATGCAGCAATGGTCAACAGTGGTCATCTCTGTCCTATAAAAGGAAAGTGGTGAATGATAGAAATTTGTAAAACATGTCAAATATGTTCCTCCTTATCTCAGCTTGAATAAAACCTTGTATGCACAATAATCCTTTCTAAGAAGAAAAACACAGAACTTCAAATGAAAGTGTGAGACACTTAAAAACCTTTGTGCATTGCCAGTGGAGCAGGCGGCGTAGAAAACTAAATAGTCACCCTTCACAGGTAAAAACAGAATTATCATAAGAATTATCATTTGAGTTTTGGGGCTTCTTCCCAAAAGAATTCAAGAGTTATCTTGAACATGTGTTCATTTAGCAACATTCTTGGCACTATCCACAGTAAGCAAAGGTGTCACCATGTGTATGTTCCTTGATGGCTTAAGGCATATACAAATCTGAAGGAGGAAATTCTGACACACTACTTAATATGTGAGATCTTTGAGAACATAATGATAAGTGAATGGAGAAAATCACAAAGGAGCAAATATTACATCACTTCACACATATGGGACAGCCTGTAGAGTAAAATCCACAGAGATGGAAAGTATAGTGGGAGTTACCAGGGACTGGGCAGGATAAATCTTCAGATGAGGAGGACAAAAATGTTCCAGAAATTTCTATTAACAATTAAATGACCTTATGTCCCTGAACTGTACACTTCCAAATCAAGACAGTCGGGTGTTTGTTGCATGTATTCCCATAGTAAATGTGCACATCACCAAAGGATAAGAAGGTGAGGAGGATCTGGGAGGAATTGAGGGTGGGGCAAAACATGATCAAAATACAATGTATGGAAAAATTGGTAAAAGAGGTTTTTTTTTTAAAATAATATAATTTATAAAGCTCTAAGATGGATTCAATTTATAAAAGGAAGGATACCCTGTGGGTTGGCAGCACCATCATTTGGAGTATTGAGTCATAATTTAACCATTTCATTTCCTGGCACATATTCAATAGTATGACTGTTTACATATAAAGGAGGATGCAGTGGTGGTACACATCACATGATTCCAATGCTGGGATTCATTCCTTTTCAAAGGGTCTCTCAGAATGACTTACCTGAAGATACATAAGCACAGAGTCTGGAAGACAGCACTGAAAGGATAAGTTGACTGCATATCAAGGGTAAAATGGATTGAGATGAGCAGATTTGAGGCACCATTCAATGGTGTTTAAGTTCTTCCTGGAGACTATCAGCTGTTTAAACAGACACTCAAGATGTCTCAAGATTCTCAAAGATAACTTCCAGTATGGATAAATGTCAATGGTTGCTTAGTACAGAGAAATAAGTAATTCTAAACATTCTAATGTTTCCATGATTACTTGGCCTAGATGGTGGATTCTGAGCAATGAAAATGTTCTACAACTAATAATTCTAAAGAGCCAACACCTATTGTCCCCTTTGAAATGTTGACATATCTTTCTCAATCAGAAATTTCTCAATCAGAGATTTATGGTGCCATATCAAATAACCAGTGTAATTTATGAAGGTCATAAGGAGGAAATTTGATACAAATTTAACAAAAACAATTGTTATTAATTTACTAAACTATTAATAAAACTATCACCTGTAACTAAGGTGCTTTGTCAGATAAATGCTACTGGGGTTGGGAGAGGGCATTTTTCTTAGGGGACTGGTCCTTGTTAAGATGTTTATACTCTACTGGAGGACCCTGAACCCAAACATAGAAGAACAGCAATAATGAGATTCTATGGTCTATGTACAGGGGACCTGAAGTTGGGATGAGGATGTGGAAATACAAGCAGAGAGAGAGGAAAAAGAACGGCAGAGGTAGAAGAGATGCAAAAACCACCAGGAGAAGCAAGACTTGAAAGTACTGATAAGCCACAAAGTCATGTAGCAATGCATAGATCAATAGAAATTGGTTAATTTAAGATATAAGAGCTAGCTAGCAAGAGGCCTGGTATAGGCTATACAGTTTGTAAATAATATAAGCCTCTGAGTGATTATTTTATAAGCGGCTGCAGGATGGTGGGACTGGAGGGCCGGATGGGAGCTGAGAAAACTTTCAACTACATAATAGCCTATTTCTATTAATATTAATTCTGTTTTGGGTTTATAATAAAATTACATAATTTCTGCTTTCCTTTTCTATCCTCAAACAAACCCATAAACCCATTCTTTTTCTCTTTAAAAGCCATGGTGTGTGTTTTCATTAATTGTTACTTGTATGTACATGCATTCATATATATATATATATATATTCATATATAAACATTTACACACATATGCACACACAGACACAGACAGACAGACAGACAGACAGACACACACACCCCTAAATACAACCTGCTCAGTCTCTATAATGTTACTCATACGTGTGTTCTCAGGGTTGGTCATTTGCTGTAGGATAACCATGTTCTCTTCACTGGAGAAGACTATCCTGCTCTCAGAATTCCTCAGTTGCCTATAGTTACTTGAGTAAGGTTGAGGCCTGTGATATTTCTCCCTCCATGTTATCATGTCCATCACTGTCCTATCTGAGCTGAATTTTTTTGAGACAGGGTTTCTCTGTGTATAGCCCTGGCACTCTCTCTGTAGACCAGGATGGCCTTGAACTTACAAAGATCCACTTGCCTCTGCCTCCTGAGTGCTGAGATTAAAGGCGTGTACCACCACGACCTGAGCTGAATTTTAGGCAGAATTGTTGGTGAGACTTTTGTAGTATGGCTTCTAACATTACCAGGAGACTTGATCCTACAGCCAACTCTCAGTTCCTCTGCCTCTTACAGTCTTCTCACTCTCTTCTGTAATGACCCCTGAGCTGTAGGTATGGAAGCTCTATTACAGATGTAGCAATTGGAATTGGGCTCTACAACTTTATTTTGGTTGGTTGTGGTTTTCTCTAATGGTCTTCATCTGTTGCAAAGAGAAGTTTTCTTTATGATGGATGATGTCTAAACTTTATTTTTAAATCTGAAGATTAGGAGCTAGAGTTCTCATATGACAGAGAACATGTGATGTTTGTCTTTCTGGATCTGCATTACTTCATTCAATTTGATGATTTCTAGTTTCATGCTTTTATGTCCACCTTTCTTGATTTTATTTTTCTTTACAGCTAAATAGTGTTTCATAGTGTATGTGTACCACATTTTCATTATCCATTCATTAGTTGTAGGAGAGTTGTTTTCATTTCCTAGATATTGTGAGTAGAGCAAGTAATGAACAAGGCCAAGCAAATATCTGTAGAGTAGGATGTTGAGTCCTTTGGGGATATGCCAAGAAATGCTATAGTGTGTCATATGGTAGATATATTTCTAGCTTTTGGAGAATTCTTTACATTGATTTCCATAGTGGCTGCACCAGTTTGTAATCCAACCAAGAATGAATTTCCCCCACATCACCTCCAGTGTTTGTTTTCTATTGTTGTATTAACTTTTGAAATTCTGAATGGGGCAACATGAAGTCTCAAAATTGTTTGTATTTGTGTTTTCCTAACTACTAGTGCAGAGAACTTTTAAAAATATTTTTTCTGAGATACACTTGTTCTCTATCTTTCTATCCTTTAATGTCTTTTATATAGTTCCAAGGCCCATTTTATGAATGTGTCATGTATTTATTTGATGCTTCATTTTTGACTTCTTTATAAATTTTGGGTATTAATCTTCTGACAGATGCATAGATGGCAAGCATTGCCTCTCATTATGTGGACTTTCTTCTCACTCAATTGATTGCTTCTTTAGCTTCACAGAATATTTCAGTTTAATGAAGTTACACTTGTCAATTGTCTTAATTCACAGCAATGAGTCTCTACTAGACCATTTCTGTCTGCTGGGAGGCATAGATGAGGAGTTAGTCCATGTGATTGTACTTTTCTCATCTGAGATATTGGGTCACTTATATGTTTTGCTTTAGGGAGAGCCCTTCTTTCACTTATGTATGCAATGATGAGGCCACTGTGGTCCAAGGCGTGGTTTCCAAGCAATAGTCACACAGATACGCCTGGACAAACTCATTAGGTTACAAAACAACTGATATTAAGGGGTTTATTGACTTGAGGGGTTTGAGAAGCTTAGAGTGTAGATATGAGAGGTCTAAGATAAGAGTGAACAGAATTATTTATATATGTATGGAACTGTCAAAGAATAAAATTTTTAGTAAAAATATGTTACATGGTATATATGTGACAATTGACCTCTTTTGAAAAAAAAGAAGAAAATAATTGTAACATATTGAATGAACTATGCAACTCAAGACACTATGTGAATTTAGTTTCATGGACATGGGCCCCTAAGTACTACATAGTACTTCTTAGAAGCAACCCCTCCACCATGTTCCAAAAGCCAATCTTAACTTTAGTGACATTTCTGAGATATGTGTCTTTCCCAAAAAATCAACAATTCTGGAATCACAGTAGAAGGGAAATCAGTTTTAAGTCTTCCGTCTTCTGCTTTTGTTTCCTGTTTTCAGTGAGTAAGAATGAGAGGAGAATCCACATTATAATCGAATTACAGACTAATGATATGTTTCTCTGTTTGCTGACCTTTTCAAACAGATCCTTCACTTACTAAAGTTTTGCAAGAGCTGTACCATTGTATTTCTTGATTTTATACTCAGGATCAATCTGGACATAAGAAGGCACATGTATGATTTTATATTTTCCAAACACCTGTGTAAGAATATCATAGCTTCTACAATTTTGCTAGTACCCAGCCATTTGACAGAAACATTGCAATATGTTTATTATGCTATCTAACTGGAGTTTTACTTTATATTTTCAGAATGAATAATGTGACTTCTTACATGACTATTTCATTTCATTATTTTCCATAGTCATCTGTACCTACTGATAAATATTTGCTGTGTTTATTTTTATTAATGCTATTAGGGATTTCTTTATACATTCTGAGTATATTTGTTGCTATAAATGATGTTTTGATATATATTCTCCAAAGATGTGAATTTTCTTTTAAGCATTTCTTTAATATATCTTAAAGTCCCAAATATCTAAAATTTGATAAGATTTACCTCTCCCCCTCTGTTTCTCTCTTTCATAAGACAATGTATACACTCAATGATGTTTTCTTTAACAAATCTTTCATTGCTCCAATATTCAAACTTTAAAAGCTTCTTGTGACAATTTATCCCAAATTTTATTTAGCTTTTTCTCTTTAATATATGAAATATGGTGATATTTTAGTTGTGCTGAAATGTGGTGATATTGTATTTGTGCTTTAATATATAAAGCTTGCCTGGAGATCAGAGGGAAAACCTAGCCATTGTAAGTAAACATGAAAGTCATGTAATGTTAGCACATGCTTTTAATCCTATCACTTGAGACGCAAGGGATTTGTCTGAATCTATGTGAGTTCGAGGCCACACTGGGAACAGAGCCAGGCATGGTGGCACATGCCTTAAATTCCAACACTAGTTAATCATGGAGGTCTGAAGGTCTCTACAGACAGACAGAAAGTAACAGAGCTGGGCAGAAAGAGGAAGTGATGTAGCTGTACAGAGAGAACAAATCTGATGGCAGAACAGCAAGGCATATAGGCGTGGGTAGACAGGAAGTATCTTGCTTTTTGGAAGCTGCAGAGTTGGTGAGATGAGCTTAGCATGTTCCTATTCCTCTCATCTCTCTGAGGTTTTAACCCCAATTTCTGGCTCCAAGTTTTTTATGCAATAAGACCATTTAGAAATTTGTCTACAGTGAAACTCTCTCTGATTTTCCTGTATGTAGCTCTGCCTTACTATGGAAATGATTCAGAAGTTTCTGATTACAGATCTTCATTTCCCCCTGAAAGAAAAATGTTGTAAGGAACAATATTCTTGACTCATATGCTTACCAAAATCCTTCCACCACATTGAATATTCACCAGCATCATACTCCTTGATTTTTCAATAAAACTATATATTTTTATTCTTTCTAAATTAATATATATATTTGATCACCAGTACTTTATAAAGGTATGATTTCTGACAAAAACAAACTATGGTTTAAATAGCACCAAGATGAATCATATGATGATTCTGAAAATTAAATACTCATTAATTTTCAGATGAGTGACAAATTCTTTCTGAGTCTGCAACCTCAAGCAATAACTTTAGCTTTGGATTCCTTTATAATCTGAGGCAATTTGCATCACTCATTCAGGTTGAGTTCAAATCAGAACAGATTTATTTTATTATTTCCTTCTTTCCTCTTCTGTATGGTAGGAATATGCCCTGGATATTCCCAGTGTCCTTTCTGGAACAAAAGCATATGAAATCTCTATTTACTACTTCACCAGTGTGTCTCAGCATCCCAAATAGCTAAAGATTGTTAAGATTTTCCTTTTCTCTCCATCTTCTTTGAAAGTCCTAGGACAAAACATTAACTCATTGGTGATTTTGCTAAAGAACTTTCCCTATGTCCAATGTCCAAATTCTTAGAGCTTAACATGATTAGTTCTTTGGCTTCTTGTATTAAAAACATAGATCTGTAGTTCATCTGGATGTGGCTCTAGCATAGAGTGGATAGGGACTTTGAATTTTTTTCTACTCCCAAATATGTTGGAGTAGTCTACTAGTTGTCTCATGCTTATTAAAATCCTTTTGGTTAGAATATCCATTGAGAACTTTCTATTGTAAATAAAATAAATTAATGTATTTTATTATTCCCAAATTAATATATACATTTTGACCCCATTGTGTTATAAAGGAGACATGAATTCTTCTAAAAACATACTGAGGTTTAGCAAGTACCAACTTGAATCAACCATGAAAGTCTAAAAAGTAAATACTCTTTCATTTGAGTGACAAATCACCCCAGAGTCCCCAACCTCAACAGTTCCCTGTGGCTTAGGTTTCATGTATAATTCTAGGCAATTTGCTTCGTTCATTCAGGTTGAGGTAAAATTAGGACAGATTTTAAATATTTCCTTCTTCTCTCATCTTACTCTTCTCTATGTCATTAACGTTTGTGAATTTCCCTGTCTTTGCTTCAGTATAAGCTTTTGTATAAACTCAATTAACATTTCATTTTCTGAAAAGCTTTGTAGTCTCTGTAATCATAAAGAAGTGATATTTGTTTACTAGCAAATTTCACAATATTGAAAGTAAAGAAGTCTGTACTGTGTCTACAAATTTGTTTGCTTTGAACAACTAAAAATTCAATGTGTTTTCATTTCATTCACATTTTCTAATGCTTTTACTTCATTTCATGCTAATCTTAAAAGTGAGGAGCCTTAAGCACTCAATCTGATCTTCTTAACAGAATTCAACAAAACATAGTAACTAATTAATTGCAAGTTCACTGAGTAAAAATACCCAGAATATTTACACAAGAGATTCATATGAAGGACACATTGATCATCAGAGCTTTCACTAATTCTGATTGCTGACCTTTTACTAAGACTTTGCTAGAACAAAAAACCCCAGGCATCTTCCAAGACAAATACAACTTTATACATGTGAAGAAACAAAGCTACTGTCCTTAATTTCTATATGTCTTGGTCTTAGTTTTGTTCTTTTCCTACTTTATTCAGCATGGCATTGTTACCTATATCTGGTTCTATTTCTGCAATTAACTTTTTGCAAAATATCTATTGACAGACACTATCCTCAAATGCCAGTGAGTTGTGGTAGTTTGGGAGAGACTCAATTAAAACTATGTGTGAAAATATCTTTAAAAACTCTGAAAACATGTAAAGAATAATTAATACTGAGTCAACTTCAACTTCAATGAAGAGAACATTAATAATGAAAATAATAAAG
Organism: Peromyscus leucopus; assembly: GCF_004664715.2. NCBI lineage: Eukaryota > Metazoa > Chordata > Mammalia > Rodentia > Cricetidae > Peromyscus > Peromyscus leucopus. The sequence continues at coordinate 40,104,395 of NC_051083.1, forward strand.
TAAAATAATTGTCCTGAATGTAAAATGTTTTAGCACCAGTAATTGTGTTATATTTGAAAGAATATTCTGACTAAAATGGCAGATATTGAATTATGTTCTTTACATATTAAATCCTGTTTTAATACACTATTTAATATTTCATTTGAAATGGAACTATATCATATTCCTCCCACCTTTCTTTCCCCCATTCTCTCCCAGCTAGAACCCCTCCATGGCCCTACTCTCAAGTAAAGTATATAGGCTCTTTTTCTTTGATTATTATTATTATATGTATGTAATTATGTACACACACATATGCACACACATATATACATATATATGCGTGTGACACATATATACATATATATATGTGTGTGTGTGTGTGTGTGTGTATAATTAAAACATACAGAGTCTGTTTTTGTTGTATGGGTGTATATTGTTACAAAATTGATCACTGAAGATCTGTGGGATCCACTAGGCAGGGATAAAATTGTAGGGGGAGGCTGCCACATGTGTTGCAGAGGTGGGATGAGTCTGAGGTATTGGACTTAGAATGGAGAGGCATCTCCTCAAAATTTCCCCCTTCCACATTCATATGTTCATTGTTATTGCCATTGTTCCAGTCATTTCTAGGAGAGACTATATGGCTTCAGATATTCTGGTATTTTGGATTTTACAATCTTTCTGTTCCCTGTCCTGAAATATAATCTGTGCCACAGATGGAGGAGCTGAGCAATAGATGTATCCATTGGGGTTGGGTTCCCCAGGATCCATTGATTTCTGCATTGAATTCATTTGTGGGTTTCTGTGATGGCCTCCATTTGATGTAAAGAGAGGTTTCTTTGCTGAGGAGTGACACCTCCACTTATCTGTGGCTGGAAAGAGAATATTTAGAATGTATTATGGAATTATGCGGGTCTAGCAAAATGATGGTAGTAGATGTTTTTCTATGAACCATGTCCTCAATAACCCTTTGTGGTTGACTATCCTCCCTGTACTATGGTTTTTCTTCCCACTCATTGGGCATTTGGTCCAATTAGATAGCTCTTGGTTGCTACCAAAATGTGAGTGCCACTCATTGGTCCTTTAAGCATATCTTGTCATGCTGGCAATTGTGATGAGTCATAGGTTTTCAGTGGGTAGAATGTTCAATTACTTCCATCCTTTGGTAGCATGAATAGAATTTTCTGGGAACATTGATGTTAGACTGCAGGAACGAGGCTTTCAGGTCAAGTCTATCTAGAATTATCTGAGTCCTGTGTTTTTACTGTACAATGTCTTCAGCAATAAGAGCCTTCACTCAATCCCATGAGAGAAAAACAAAGGGCTACAGCAATAATATATGTTGTTTTTGGAGTCACTTGTCTTAACCTGACCAACCATTTGAAAGAAGGTGTTCCATGCTGGGTATTCTAGTTTTTGTTAGTCTATGATTCTTGTGGGGATCTTTGTCAGTCCTTGTGGCCTAACTTCCTATAAGATACATGCATACATATATAATATATGGAGGTATATATAGAAATGATAGAGAGATAGAAAAATAGATGATAGAAGGTATATATCTAGAGTCATATGTATTATATGTAAATTTAGGTAAATATAAAATTAATGTTATTTCTCAAGGCCTTATCAAAAAAACCTTGGTGTAATTTTTCCATCCTTCTTTTTGGGTATTGACTCAATTGAAGGAAACTTCCCATTATTCCATTTATAGCTTCACTTCATCTTTAATCTGGTATTGCACTTCTAGGAACTGTCCACACCAGTCTACAATTCTTTTATACCTTTTGAGTTTCTGTGGTTACTCCATGTTACATACTCATATCTGAAGACATGGAGCTAGGAACAACAGAAGAGACAGAATATACTGTGTATGTCTTTCTCGGTCTGAGTTACCTCACTCAGTATGATGTTTTCTAGTTCCATCAATTTACACACAAAGTTGATACAATTTTTCTTTATACCTGAATAGTATTTCATAGAGTGTATGTAACACATATGTATATTGGCTGTAGGACATTTAGTTTGTTTCCATTTCCTAGATATTGTGAACAGAGCAGCAATGAACAAGACTGAGCAAGTGTCTGTGGAGTAAATGTCTGTCTTTGAAGCTGAGGTGTGTTTTTTGTATGCAGCAGAAGGATCGATTCTGTTTTCATACCCATTCTGTTAGCCTGTGTCTTTTTATAGGTGAATTGAGACCATTGATATTAATGGATATTAATAACCAGTGGTTGTTAATTCCTATTATTTTTTGGTGGTAGTGTTGTGTATTTCCCTTCTTTGGTATTTGTTGCTGTGGGATTATCTATTGTCTGTGTTTTCATGAGTGTATCTAACTTCCTTAGGTTGAATTTTTCTTTGTAGTGCTTTCTGTAGGGCTGGGTTTGTAGATAGATATTGTTTAAATCTCATTTTATCATGGAATATTTTGTTTACTCTGTCTATGCTGATTGAGAGTTTTGCTGTGCATAATATTCTGGGTTGGCATCCATGGTCTCTTATTGTCAATATAACATTTGTCAAGGACCTTCTGCCTTTAAGAGTCTCCATTGATTGAGAAGTCAGGTGTTATTCTTTTGGGTCTGCTTTTATATGTTGCTTGGACTTTTTCCTTTGCAGCTCTTAATATTTTTCCTTTATTCTGTATGTTTAGTGGTTTGATTATTATGTGGGACTTTTTTTTGATCCAATCTAGTTGGTGTTTTGTAAGCTTCTCATATCTTCACAGGCATTTCCTTCTTTAGATTGGTAAAGTTTTCTTCTATGATTTTGTTGAATATATTTTCTGTGCCTTTGAGTTGGTATTCTTCTCCTTCTTCTACCCAACCTTTTCTTTCAACAAAAGACCTGGCCATTAAAGAAAAATGAGGATGCAAGAGAGATGGTTCAGTTGTTAAGAGTACTGGCTGCTCTTCCAGAGGATCTGGGTTCAATTCCTAGCACTCACATGACAGCTCACAACTGTCTGTAATCCAATTCCAGGGGATCCAACATACATGGGCATACATGCAGGCAAAACAGCAATACAAAAACATAACCATAAATAAATCTTTAGAAAAACAGAAAAAAGGAGGTCAATAGTGAGGGCTCTAACTTAATTTGCATGGTTTTTTTGGAAAGAAAATACATTTCACTGTGCAGTGGTGGTGAACGCTTTAATCCTAGCACTAGGGAGGCAGAGGCAGGCAGATCTCTATGATTTTGAGGCCATCCTGGTCTACAGAATGAGTTCCAGAACAGCCAGGGCTATTACACAGAGAAACCCCCATCTGAAAATAAAACCCAAGAAAACAAACAAGCAAAACAACAACAATACATTTCATAAGGTTTATACAGAGTTAAGGGCTGAATGGCAAGTTTGTGGAAAATTGGTGACATGTATCTACAAAGCAAGAAATGTCAAAGGTTATTGACAAAAATCCAGAATCTGAGAGCATAGGAAGGGTCTTTGCACAGTGCAACTGGAGAGTATTCATGTTAACTTTGCAATTCTGGATGTTAGAACTATGAATACGTTTAAAAAAATAAATCTCCCACCTTTTGGGAACCTACCTACTATTCAGATGGGTAGTGGATAATGGGAATATTTTCATAGGTGATTATAAAAGCATTATTGATGAACCATTGTGAGACATCTCTTTCATATACTTGACAAGGTTTAATTCTGCTCCATGAATAATTATGAGCCACAGAGTCTAGCTGAAATCTTGACGTTGGTTCAATCAAGTGTCTTATAGATTATGCTTTCTATTTATGTGTGTGCATGTATGTGTGTGCGCATGTGCGTGTGCGTGCGCAAGCGTGTGTGTGTGTGTGTGTGTGTGTGTGTGTGTGTGTGTGTGTTGTATGTGTGTTTGGGTGGAATGAACCTGGTTTTCTTGTGTGCTAGGTGAAAGCATTATCACTGAGATGTATCTTCATTTAAAGTATATTTGATTTTCATTTGTGTTCTACACAACATTTGTATGGTAGAGAGTGCCATCATACTATGTCACAGCATGATTTGATTTGAAAACAGTCTTTGAAAATGTCTTCAAGTGCAATGATACCTGGTGACTGGACTGTGTCAAGTATTTCTACTCTCCTTGTAAGGAGAGTGAACATTGGAGGCAGAAGTCTTCTTATGGTCAGGAGGTTTTGAATATCATGGCAGGGTATGAGATCATACAACCTAAAAATTGTCAGCTCGCCTCCATAAACTAGGAAAGAAGACTTGATAAGATTGTCTTTCAGAACAAAGAGCAGGAATTACCTGAAATCTTTGCATATCTGGTCTTCCCAAATGTGGGAGAATACATTTCTGTTGTTTGTGTCCCTCAGTAAATGCCTTTTGTTAAAAATAGAAGTTCTAATATAAACAATACTCACTGATTGTATGTGGCTGCTACTTTAGTCAGAGGTGAAGATAAATTTGACTTTTGTTTAATATCTAACCAACAAAGAAGTTTCATGTTGAATATAAGAATGTGCTCGTGATTTACTCGGGTTTTTCCTATTGTTCAGGGATAGATGCTCATCAAGGGGGCTCTGCTTCGCACTGATGATGGAGAAGCTAAGTCACTAGTACCTCTCAGAGAAGTGGGACTTTGAGTTTATAAGATGGAATATGTGAGTAGGATGGCACTAAAGGGTCCATGCTAAGAACAAAAGAAGACATAGGCTTCTACTACTAACCTTCATTCTATGGTGTTTATTGACTTGGCTACAGTCAGGTCACAGCCTAATAGAGACTATAGTAATCAAAGATAAGGAAGAAACATGAATTGAAGAAGACAGGACACTTATCACGACATCAAGCTCAACCCCATAGTTAGGAAATAAAATGTGATTTGATTTTCCAATGTAGCAAATAAGGCAGAGTCTTGTGGATCAAGTAAATTCTAAATAAAAATGAATTACAAGTAATGTAAAGGTTTCAGCTGGGAGTGATGTTGTATGCCTAAAATCCCAGTACTCAGTAGGGACTGGTGAACTGTTAACTATTTAAGATCAATTTGGCCACCATAGTGAGGTCCATGCCAATACAGGCTAGATTGGGACTTCTGTCTCAAGTACAACAACAAAAATCTCAAGAGTTCAAAGGTCAAATATCACCTGATCAAGCCTAAATCGAAAATTACCAGTATGGCAAAATATCCCTAAAGGTTCAATAGAGGTACTCATATCTTGGCAGTAACCAACATCTCTATAACTGGACTTAAGACCTACTCCACAAGAAGTAAATAATGAAAGAAGCAAACTAGCAAACTCTCCAGGGCTAGTGAGGTCATGAATCCTAGAGAATGCACTACCATGATTTTGCTAGACCAGCATAATTTAAAACTACATTTAAAAATCCTTACCGTTATACCCATAAAGAAGTGTGGTTCTAAACTTTTCTTGAACCTTTTCTTTGCAACAGACACTATCACAGAAAATCACAGTCTGTCAAAATGGAGACAGCAATACATCCTAGTGGGAATATTTGTAGCATAACTTTGTACCAATGGATATACAACCATTACAGAAGAGGGGCCTGAAAGATTGTAAGAGCCAGATCAGAGAGTCTGTTGAAAGACATTTTCTCTTAAAATAATAGGGAAGCTTCACTTAAAATATATAAAAAATATGGCTGCTTAAGGAGGATCTGAACAATGACAATAAAACAAATTATGCTGTCATAAAACGGACAATCTTATTGGTTCCCAATCCTAGATAAAACTATAGTCCACTGAGGACTAATCAAGGGAGGAGGAGTATTATTGTTTCCCAGGGATGAATCCCCTAATTGGTTATCCAATATTAAGTGGTTAGCTGAAAACTCATATATAAACAAGATACACAAAAATGACTTATCAGGTTGTATTCATATGTTCATGTTTAAATATGTGGAATAATCATATATGTAGCAATAATAATTAGAGAAAAAGGTCATTAATTTGAGAAGGAGTAAGTGGGTAGACAAGAGAGCAGTTGCAAGGAGGAGAGGGAGGGTGGGGTATGATGTAATTATATTTTAATGTAAGCAAGAAATGAAATAAAGCAGGACCTGATATGCAAAGAACATAATTAAATATTTTACATTTGAGTTGGAATAATGTTTCTAATATAACACAATGCTGAACTTCACATTTTACATTTATGTCCACATGTTATTTTTCCTAGGATTTATTTTTAATCTTCTTATTAATAATTATGTGATTGTTCTATTTGTTATTTTTTATTTATTATATATTTTACTATATGATTTCAGGATTCTTTAAGCATTTTTCAAACATATTTTAATTGAGTGACTCCAAACCCCATTCTTGTTTTCTATCTCCTTGTCTTTTGTGTGTAATGCCTATCAATAGTTATATAGTAAAAAGAAGACTTTAGAGACAAGCAGAAATAGAACCAGATAAAAAGTACATCTAATAAATTGAGCAAAGTGCAAATCTAACAGCAAAAATAAGGACAGTCGCTTTGCTTCTTCATGAGTATGAAGTTATATTTGGCTTGGGAGTTGCTTCCTGGAGTTTTCTTTTCTCCTAGCCAAATTTTAGTGTAAGGTCAGCCATCAGAGTGAGAGGAAGCTCTGAGGACACAATGTGTACTTAGAAAAAAAATCTGTTGTGTCAATATTTGGGGTATTTTCAATTAGTGAACTTGAAATTCTTAGTTACTGTGGTTGGTTGAATCTCACAAGAAAATAAGTCCTTAAGGCTCCTCATCATTCACATTAGAATAAAATGAAATGAAAATATAAGAAAAGGTGAAAGAGATGAAAACACATGAACTCTTTATTGTTGAAAATAGAGATGTAGAGTTGTAGTGCAGACTTTAATTTCAATGTTGTGAGCATTTGATGAAGTACTAGCACTGTTTTGTGATTGCTCAGAGACATGAGAGGTAGTCAGTAAATGTGTTAGCTTTGTGTTCTATAAAGCTTTCAGAAAATAATATTATGAACTTAGGTTGTGCATATGCTTATACTCAAGCAAAGACATGGAGACTTTCCAGGGAGCATTTGCGCTAAATAGAAGAGTAAAGAAGAAAGAAGGAAATAATTTCAAAAGTTGTTCTCATATGACCTCAACCTAAATGGATGAGGCAAATTGCCTAGGATTGTACAGGAAGCCAAAGCCACAGGGATTTTTTTCAAAATAAACAAAAAACATTTTAATTTTTTATTATGAAAATTTTTTTTTTATTTTATAATTTGATTTAATTTTACATACCAGCCATGGATTTCCCTGTCCTCCCTCCTCCCACCCCCACTCCCCCCAGCCCACCCCCCATTCCCATCTCCTCCAGGGCAAGGAATCCCCTGGGGATTCAGCTCAACCTGGTAGATTCAGTCCAGGCAGGTCCAGTCCCCTCCTCCCAGGCTGAGCAAAGTGTCCCTGCATAGGCCTCAGGTTCCAAACAGCCAGCTCATTCACTAAGGACAAGTCCTGGTCCCACTGCCTGGGTGCCTCCCAAACAGTTCAAGCTGATCAGCTGTCTCACTTATCCAGAGGGCCTGATCCAGTTGGGGGCTCCTCAGCTATTGGTTCATAATTTATGTGTTTCCACTAGTTTGGCTATTTGTCCCTGTGCTTTTTCCAATCTTGGTCTCAACAATTCTCGCTCATACAATCCCTCCTCTTTCTCCCCGATTGGGTTCCTGGAGCTCCACCTTGGGCCTGGCCATGGATCTCTGCAACTGCTTCCATTAGTCATTGGATGAGATTTCTAGCACGACAGTTAGGGTGTTTGGCCATCCTATCACCAGAGTAGGTCAGTTTGGGCTTTCTCTCAACCATTGCCAGTAGTTATTGTGGAGGTATCTTTGTGGATTTCTGGGGACCTCTCTAGCACTTTACTTCTTCCTATTCCCATGGGGTCTTCATTTATCATGGTCTCTTTTTCCTTGTTCTTCCTCTCTGTTCTTGATCCAGCTGGGATCTCCTGCTCCCCTAAGCTCTCTTTCCCCCGACCTTTGCCCTTCATTACCCCCCCTCATGTCCAGTTTGCTCATGTAGATCCTATCCATTTCTCTGTCATTGGGTGATCCCCATGTCTTTCTTAGGGTCCTGTTTTCCAGGTAGCCTTCCTGGAGTTGTGAGTAGCAGTCTAGTCATCCTTTGTTTTATATCTAGTATCCTCCTATGAGTGAGTACATACCATGTTTGTCTTTCTGAGTCTGGGTTACCTCACTGAGGATGATTTTTTTTCTAGATCCATCCATTTGCCTGCAAACCTCATGATATCTTTGTTTTTCTCTTCTGAGTAGTACTCCATTGTGTATATGTACCACATTTTATTTATCTGTTCTTCAGTTGAAGGGCATCTAGGTTGTTTCCAGGTTCTGGCTATTACAAATAATGGTGCTATGTACATAGCTGAGCATGTGCCCTTGCAACAGGGAATTTTTAAGGTTGGAGAATCTGGCAAACCTGTCACTCAATTGAAAATTAAATAGTTTTTACTTATCAAATTCTCATAGTCAATTCACCTTGGTAGTGAGTAAACCATAGTTTGTGACTAAGGGAATTCATATCTTTTTATAACGTAATGAGGCCAAAATATAGATAATAATTTGGGAATAATATAATATAGAGATTCATGGAAATGTAAGGTAGCAAATTGTCAATAGATATTCTAAGTAAAAGGATTTTGAAAAACATGAGATAAAAAAATTTACAATAAGATTTTTGAGAAAAATGAAAATCTGTAAACAATAACCTCTAAATCATTTTCCATAGAAAGATAATTGTGCATCTAGGTGCACCTCACACCTATGAATTTAAGAGGAAAACCTGAAGAAAATGTATCAGTATTAACCCATGAATCTTTAAAAATTTGAACACTAGAAGTAGGAAAAACTTCTAGAGCAAACACAAATGAGTTAATGCATTGTCCTGTGCAGGACAGGGAAGGAGAGAGGAAAAGCAAACTTTATAAAAATGTAGATATTTGGGACATTGAGATAAATATTGTTTATAATGGCAGACATATTCAAAATGCATGAATAAATCTTTAATATCATTAATAAAAATAAACACATAAAATATTAATGAGTAATAAATTGGACATAGGACTATAGAAAATGGAATATTTTATGGTAGTTCTTCTGAAAATGTAAAAAAAAACCCATAGAAACCATAACAATCATATTACAATATTTCTTTGCACAATGTCTCAGTATTCACAAAATACCAGAGGCATTTAATTAGCATTCAGGTGTTTGAGAAATTTGACGTCATACAGGTGCATTCCTCTGTCTATATTGATCCTGAACATCAAGCCAAGAAATATCACAGCTGATTGTAGCATGAATCTTAAAAGTTCTTATTAATAAAATCAAACCTGAGGCGAGTTATTGGGGTCCATGCTGGTAGATCAGAGAGACAGAACAAGCCACAGCTATCTCACCTCGCCAGATCCTCAGCTGGTCTTGTCTCCTCAGACTGGAGGCCTCTGAGTCCTCATCCGGAATGGGTCTCAGCTGAATTACTGCTCAAAAGCCTGAATGCTTAACCAGCCGAATGCTTAACCAGCCAAATGCTTCTAGTCTCTGGTCCTCACGCCTTATATATCTTTCTGCTTTCTACCACCACTCCCTGGGATTAAAGGCTGGCTTTCTGGGATTAAAGGTGTGTGTCACCATGCTTGGCTATTTCCAATGTGGCCTTGAACTCACAGAGATTCAGAGAGATTTCTATCTCTGGAATGCTAGGATTAAAGGTGTGAGTGCCACCATTTTCTAGCATTTGTATCTAGTGGCTGTCTGTTCTCTGACCCCAGATAAATTTATTAGAGTACACAATATTTTGGGGAACACAATACCACCACAGCTGATTTCTTTTCTTTTTTCTTTTTTTTTTTTTTGGTTTTTTTTTCGAGACAGTTTCTTTTTGTAGCTTTGCGCCTTTCCTGGAACTCACTTGGTAGACCAGGCTGGCCTCGAACTCACAGAGATCCGCCTGCCTCTGCCTCCCGAGTGCTGGGATTAAAGGCGTGCGCCACCACCGCCCGGCCACAGCTGATTTCTTGAGAAACAGAAGCCAGTGAATCATCCATTTGCTTTGAAAAGCTCTAATATCAAAGATTTATAAGGAGATTATAAAGAACTCAAGAAACTTGATATCAAACCCCCCAAATATCCAATTAATGAGATACAGATCTAAACAGAGAATTCCCAATAGAGGAATCTCAAATGGCTGAGAAACACTTAAATAAACATCCAACATTCAAATTCTTCAGGGAAATGCAAATGAAAAGTACTTTGAGATTCCATCTTGTGCCTACCAGAATGGCTAAGATAAAAAACACAAGTGACAGCTCATGCTGGAGAGGATGTGTAACAAGAGGATCACTTCTCCATTTCTGGTGGGAGTGCAAACTTGCACAGCCACTTTGGAAATCAATATGGCTATTTCTCAGAATATTTGGAATATATCTACCTCAAGACTAGCTATATTGCTCTTGGGAATATATCCAAAGGATATTCTATTTTCCCACAGAAGCTTTATTCATAATACCTAGAAAGTGGAAACAACTTAGATGTCCTTCAACCAAAGAATGGATAAAGAAACTGTGGTATATTTACACAATAGAGTATTACTCAGCTCTTAAAAATGACATCACGAAGTTTTCAGGCAAATGGATGGAACTAGGAAAAAATCATTCTGAGTGAGATAACTCAGACCCAGAATGACAAACATGGTATGTACTAGTTTATAAGTGGATAGTAGCTGTTAAGTAAATGATAATCAAGCTACAATCCATAGACCAAGAGAGGATAGATAAAGAAGAGGGCTCTAGAGGTGACTCAGGGATCTCCCTGGGAAGGGGAAATAGATTTTGTGAGTGGACTATGGGCAAGGTAGTAACTGGAACAGGAGGGATCAGGTGGGAGGCATGGAGGGAGATAGTATGGGGAGAATTGGGAGGGTGTATGGAAACTTAGTGCAGTGGAAACTTCCTAGAATATATGAGGGTGACCCTAATGGAAACTCTTAGCAATGTAGGATGTGGAGTCTTAACTCATCATCTTTTCTAGCCAGGGAAGGTTTCCACTGGTTTGAAAGGGTTGTGTTTGGTTGTGTTGTTGGCTAAGGGGGTCCCATGGAGATCCCTAAATAAGTCAGGCTGAAGCGAGGGCAGTGGGTCACTCTCTGAAAGCTGATAGTAGGGGCCTAACTAATGAGGACAACACCTACACAGCTCATTGAATGTAGATTTCAAGATGGTACATGCATGGAGCCTTCACTCCTAATTTCTAGTCTCTTTGGTACATGAATGTACTCTACAGGCTATGGAAAGAGAAACCTGAACACTAAGCCACCACAAAACCCTTAATCTAGATTCTGTCCTTCTTGCAAGATATGCTGGGTCAAAGGTGATGTAGAACTTGTGGGAGTGGCTGATTAACTTGAGACCCACACTGTTGTGTAATATTTTGATTATGTTCTGATGAATAAAGATTGCTTTGAATGAGAGGGCAGAGATAGCCACTAGCTGACTATAGAGGTTTGGAGGACTGTAGACAGACAGGAGAAAGGAAGTGGCAAGGTGGGGCTGAGAGAGGATCTCTGTCCTTTTGGACTGAGGAACAAAAGAGGTAGGAGGTGACTGGTGGCTGCTCCCTGTTTCTCTGATCTTTCAGGTTCTTATCCTGATATTTGACTTCAAACTTTTTTATTGATGTAGATTGAATAGATTAATGCTTCATATACCATGATCTGGAACTCAGCTCTATACTGTCTGGATGGCCAGGAATTGGAAATTGGATAGCCCAGAGACCTAAGGTGGAACCAAACAGAACTGGCAGAAAAAAAATCAATGAAATGATTCCTAATAATATTCTGCTATACTCATAGATTGGTGACTTTTGCAGTCATCATTAGAGAGGTTTCCTCTGCCAACAGATAGGAGTGGGTGCAGAGATCAACAGCCAGACATGTGGAGATAGAGTCTCAATCGGAAGTCTCCATTGGATCCCTCCTCTCAAAAAACTAGGAATCCCATGGAAGAGGGGGAGGAAAGATTTTAAAAGCAAGAGGAGATGGAGGACACCAGTAGAACATGACCCACTGAATCAACTAATCAGGGCTCACAGAGACTGAAGTAGCAAGCATGGGGCCTGCATGGGTTTGCACTATGTCCTCTGTTTATATGTTGTGGCTGTTAGCTTGGGGTTTTCGTGGGACTCCTAACAGTGGAAGAGGGTGTATCTCTGACTCCTTTGCCCACTCTTGGGACTCTTTTCCTCCTATTGGGTTGCCTTGTCCAGCCTTGATATGCAGGCTTTGGCCTTGTCTTATTGAATCCTGTTTTGTCATGTTTGGTTGTTGTCTCTTGGTGGCCTGCTCTTTCTCCGAAGGGAAATAGAGGGGGAATAGGAGTTGGGGAGAGGGGAGATAGGGGGAAGCTGGAACAAATAGTCGGAGGGGAAACTGTGGTTGGGATGTGTTGTGTGAGATAAGAATATATTTTCAATAAAAAGAAAAGGCCAACATACAGAAAAACATATCAACATCTGTAACTTGTTTATAATGGATTCTCTACTCATTCTTACTGACTAGTAACAGAAAACAAAACCATATGAAGAAAGAATTAAAACAAATGTCCATTTTACTATGATTTTAGAGTTCCAGAATTTGGGAGAACATACACATTCCATGAGTATCACAAAACAGAAGATTTGAACTTGAAAAGAGCTGGAGATATTATATGGAAGAAAGACTTTATGTGACTCAGGGGCCCAGGTCTGTGATCCTGAATGCACAGAATGCCACATTATTTCATATTTAATTTCTTTCTTCACATTTTTTCATTTGTCAAAATAGTAGTTTGTCATTGTTATCTCCAGTAATGTGTTTTTATCTTTAGAAAGTATTCCTGGACAATTTCACACACACACACACACACACACACACACACACACACACACATGAACACATATTATTTTTATCCAAGATTACTCACATCTCCATCTGAAGCTTCACAAAATTTCTCCACCCAACAAGTCCCTTTCACAGTATTATTTATTTTAGTTTTATTTGTGGCCCTATGAGTTTAATCAGGGCTATGTGTGTGATATTAGCTTTGGAACTATCTCTTGGACCCTAATGACATCACCAGTAAGAACAAGGGGGTGCCAGGGCTTTCCCAACTGCAAAATCCTATCAAGAGACCAGAGTTTAGGAAGAAAGGATACAATCCTATATGCTAGGTTCTCATCCATGTCCCCTGTCAGACAGGCAATGTCTACAATAGGCCCAGTGTAGACAAATGTGTTAGCTGTGAATGAATTCAACAATTGACTTACTGGGACTTCAGAAAACTGAAAAGTATTTGCAAAGATAAGGAAACAATCAGTTGGGTGAAGAGAAAGCCCACAGAAGAGATAGGAATATTTGCCATCTCTACAAGTGGCAGATGATAAATGTCCACAAAACATAAAAAGAATTCAAAAAACAGATTCAGAAAACAAATACTCCACTCAAAATTGGTCTGGGCCTCAAAGAGAATATTCTTTAAAAAATACAGAGACAATGAGAGAAAAATGGCTCAGAAACTGTAGCTAGAGTTTTCCTGCCTGGCCAACAGTCAGGACAAATCTTTGTCACCCGCCAGTCCCACAGCCGCTCAGACCCAACCAAGTAAACACAGAGACTTATATTGCTTACAAACTGTATGGCCGTGGCAGGCTTCTTGCTAACTGTTCTTATACCTTAAATTAATCCATTTCCATAAATCTGTACCTTGCCACGTGGCTGGTAGCTTACAGGTGTCTTCACATGCTGCTGGTCATGGCGGCGGCTGGCAGTGTCTCTCTGCCTCAGCCTTCCGCTTCTAAGAATTCTTCTCTCTCCTTGTCCCACCTACTTCCTGCCTGGCCACTGGCCAATCAATGTTTTATTTATTGACCAATCAGAGCAATTTGACATACAGACCATCCCACAGCAAGAAACATTTTATAAAAATGTCTTTTTGCACTAGTCATTTGGGAAATGCAAATCTGAGCACTGTTGAGACTTCATCTTAACCCAGTCAGAACAGCAAAGATAAAAAAGACAACAAACAAGAAACCTGCGAGGACATCTAGAGAAAGGGGAACATCCATTCACTCTTGGTGGGATTGCAAAATTGTACAACTCTGCAAACCAGTGTGGAAAATTCTCAAGAAGCTGATAGTGATTCTACTATATGAAACAACTATACCACTCCATGTCATATGCCCAAAGGACTTTACTTCCTCTCCTATTAATATTTTCTCAGTCATTTTTATTGCTGCTCTATTCACAATATCTAGGAAATGGAAACAACCTAAATACTCTTCAACTGAGGAATGGATAATCAAAATGTATTCCAAATGCACTATGGGATAAGATTCAGCCATAAATAAAATTGGGATCATGAACTTTGCAAGTAAATGAAAAGATGAAGGAAAGATTATACTGAGTGAGATAACCCAGACCCAAACCCCCAAACATCATATTTTCTTTCTCATCTTCACTTCCTAGCTACAGATCCACATATCTAAACACACAATATTGAGGGAACAAAGACACTGGACAGTGGAAAGGGAGCATGTATAGGGGAGGCTTGAGGATTGATAGGTTAATGATAAGATAAAGGTGCTATAAAGATGAAAACAGAATCACAGAGCCAAGGTACCAAATGGCGATGAGGGAGATATTTAATACAAGAAGGCATGGGGAGGGGAATATGAAATAACATCAAAGTTGTTTGATCAAGCTTCAAGGGAACATATTTTATATTTATATTATATATTTATCTAATTTATTTTATTTTTATTTTGCATTTGCATTTTATATTTACCTTAAATTATGCACAATACATATAAATGGAGGTATATACATATAAATGCGAATAGACATTCATGTAATAAAAGAAGCTAAGCACTTGGACTGATAAACTACCCACAAGAAAAATAGACTAACAAATAGGTAGTATCAGGAATGAGAAAATTCCTTTAGAATGATCTGGCAGGTTTTCAGTCTGACTGACAAAAATATAAAATGTTTTGAGCTTGCTTACATCTCAGAGGTTGTGGTTAGGCCCCTACTGCTGAAGTCACTACACAATGACTACAGTTAGGATACAGGACTCAGAAAATTCTAACTGGATCTATGATCTTAAGTTTTCTTTCCTGTGATTTCACTTTCCTGGTTCTAGAAAATACTGTTTCGGAGGTAAAGAGTGGGAAGTAAACAGTCCTTACCAGATGAAACAACTATGAACAATGGCAATTAGAAGCATGGCAAGATAAGGAAAAAGGTACAAGAAGTGACCTTGTGTTGGCAGCACCTAACTGTCTGATAGGACTCAATAACAACATAACAGAAAGGAAATTATTCCTGATAACCTTGTCAGGTGCCCAGGGTTACTGAGGTCACAGAATTTACTACTGCAACTTTACTAGACCAGCACAATTCCAACTATGCATTCTAAATTTGATATTTATAACCACAGACAAGTGTAGTTGGAACTCCTCCTGACAAAAAAACTTCACTTTATAGCAAATGGAAATCATCACAGAAATCTCCCACAGAATACAAGGTAGAAAAAAACAGATTGTGGGGGCGAGGTCTCAATGGATACATCCACAACTCGGTGTACATCTCTGAAGAGAAAGTGGAAAGATCCTAAAAGCCAGAATACCAAGAATTCTTTTGTGAAACTTTCTTGGCTAGAAATTATATGATTAACAAGATGGGGGAGATGTCTGTATCAGTGGCAATGTTAACATGGAAGGGGAAATCTATGTAGAAACCCAGCCCTGGACGATGACCATAAAAATCTAATAAGTGTGGGAAGAAGGAGAATTAACTTCTCCCAGTTAAGAAGGGCACTGCAATTGGTTGTTCATTGCAGAATAGTCAGCCCAGAAATCATATATACTCAAGGAATAAAATGGCATTCATCAGGTTGTGTGCATGTGCACACCCATACATGTCTATGCATATATATGTATGCATTAATAAAAATACAAGTAAAGGGCTATAAAGGTGAGTGGGTGGTGCACAAGAGATGGTGGAGGGAAGGAATGTGGGAGGGGCTTGAGGAAGGAAAAGAAGAGGGAAATTATGTAAGTTGAAGGCTACTGAAAACAAAAAAATGTATTAATATAGCACCTGATATGTAAAGAACACAGTTAAATATTTGACATTTGAGTTGGGATTTTCTTTCTATTACAACAGAGCATTGAACTTCATATATTTTACAGTCAGGACCATATGTCACTTGACTATGATTCATTTCCATCTTCTCTATATTTACTATGTCATTTTCTCTTTGCTGAGGACTATTTACTCTTATTTTCATTACGTGTCTTGAAGATTGTTTAAGGTAGTTCCATACATACAGAATTTCAATTGAGTCACTCCCAACTGCCTCCTTTCCTCAAAGCTGTGGCTCAGGAAGTTGTGTCTGCCAAATTTATTTTGAGAAAAGAGAAAATAGAGAGACAAGGAGAAAGTATAGAGCAGTACATTGTTTTCAGTGTGGCATGTGTGTGTGAACCTACAAACAAAACATGCAAGAAAGAGGGCAATAGCTTCATGTGTATAAAGTTGTGTATTCCATGAAAGCTACTGCCTGGAGTTTTCTCCTTCTAGCCAAAACCTTAGTATAAGGTCTGTCATCAGAGTGAGAGAAGGCTCTGAGAATGCATCATGTCCTTAGATAAAGACCTCATGTGTAAATATCCTGGGTGCTTTTACTGTGTGACCATGGAAGGCCTAGTTACTACTCTTGGCTGAATCCTGAATACAACATCAAAATAAGCCCTGAAGGCTTGTCACTCATAAGATTAATATAAAATAAAAATCAGGGAATATGAAAGAAATAAAAAATGGATTTCAGACTGTTCAAAATAACCATAGGATTACATTTATAACAGATATTAATTTAAAATTGTGAAATACTTTCATTTCTTCCATTTTAAGATATTATATTATAATCACATCATTTGATCCATACTTTTCCTCCTTCTCAACCAGCTCATATTCCCCTCTTGTCTTTGTCATTATTCAGGGCTTCTTTTAAAATTGATTGTTGTCACATTAAAAATTGTGAAAACTTGATGAACTAATATGACTGTTTTATGAGTATATACAGAAACAAGGGAATTGGAATGAATGGATTTGATTAATGTTCCATAAAGCTTTTCAGAAAAGCAAATCCTTAACTATGTTTGTGCATATCCTTACACTCAAGCAAAGACACCTGGAATTTCCTGGCACATTAATGTCAGAAGAAGATTAAGATGACGGAAGAAGGAAATATTTAAAAACTATCCTGATTTAACCTCAACCTGAAAAGATGAGGCAAACTGCGTAGGATTCAACATGAAGCCAAAACCACAGGAAACTGTTGAGGTTGGGAACTCTGAGGAGACTTGTCACTCAACTGAAAATAAAGAATATTTACTTTTCAGATTCTCATGGTTAATTCAACTTTGTAATCTTCAGTGTGTTTTTAAAAGACGCCTTGATCTAGAGGTGGTGGGAAATGGGGGTGGGCTGGGGGAAGGGGAGGGGGGCAGGAAGTGGGTGAACAAGGAAATCTGTGGCTGTTATGTAGAACTGAATAGTATTGTAAAATAAAATAAATAAAAAAAAGAAACTCTAGATTTGGAAAAAAGATACGTTTCTTTTAATACACAATGGGGCAAAATGTAGATATTAATTTGGAAATTTAAAACTACACTTTATAATGGAAAATGCAAAGGACACAGAATTTTGATAAGCAGAAGAGAAAATATTATTAATAATAAACACATTTTTGGAAGGGAATGAATGTGTGCAATGATATATTTCAGAGTTGTTTTCCCAAATACACTAGAGCTAAGTCCAGGTGAACCCTGGATCTATGTATTTGAGAAGGAAAGCTTAAGAAACTTTAGATCTGATCATGTTAAAGTATAAGACTTTGATTGACATTGGACATAGGAATTCACTTAGAGAAAGCATCAATGAATGAACATTTTATTCTAGGATTTTCAAAGAGATGGAGAGCAGAGGTAAACTTCATTAACCTTTAGATATTAGGCACTATGAGCACTGGTGTAGTAAGTAGAGAATTTATATGCTTTTACTCCAGCAAGGACAGTGAGAACGTCCAGGGCATGTTCCTGCCATACAGAAGAGAAATGGTGACTGAAGGAAAAAAAACAAATCTCTTCTGATTTCACATCAACATGAATGGATGATGATGATTGAATTTGATGATGCAAGAATCCTAAGCCAAAGGCACTGCTTGAGGTTGGGCACTCTGAGATCATTTGTCACTCAACTGATAGTTAAAGAGTATTGATTTTCTGAATCACCATGGTTGATTCATTTTTGGTGATGTTTATACCATTTTGTGCATTGAAGAGAAAGCACATCTCTTTTATAATGTAGCAGGGTCCAAATATGGTTATTAATTTGGGAATAGTAAAAGAAACTGTTTTATTAAATATGTCAAGGGGCATATGCTGGCTGGTGGATATTCTTTGTTAAGGATTTTGATAAACCTTTGAGTAAATAAAATCACTCCTTACAACATATTTATTTTTCAGGAAAAATGAAAATGTGTAATCAGAAACTCCTGAGTCATTTTCCACTGAACATAGATTTACAGATTAAAAAAAACCCACAAGATCCTTATATTTAAGAGACAAAACTGGAAAAGATTTAGGAGAACTGACCATGTGAAGCTTTAAAATCTTGGATATAGGATAAAGGATAAATGTTTTAGGAAAACCATCATTGAATTTCTGGATTATCTTATGAATCAGAGAGAGAGAGACAGAGGGACAGAGGAGAACTTTATTAAAATTTAGATATTTGGGATATTGAGGTGCACTGAAGAAATAGTTGATAGAAAGTTCATATATTGAGAAGATAATTGAATACATTGTTTCTAACAGCACATGTATTCAGAATGCATAACAAAATCCCTCATATCATTAATAAAAAGAACACAGCAAATATAAATGAGTAGTGATTTGAACAGAGGACTATAGAAAATAGTGAAGGAGCAATCATGTAACAAGTCAGTTTATTCTTTCTGAAAATATAAAATAAAACTCGCATTGGAAACCATAACAAATGTATTACAGTACTTCTGTGCCAAAGGGCTGAGTATTAGCCAAATGATGGAGGCAAATAAGTCATACAGGTGCCTACCTCTGTTCCTATTGGTCCTGAGCATCAAGCCAAGAAATACAGCAGCTGAGTTCTTGAGAAACAGAAGTCAGTGAATCATCAACTTGGTTTGAAAAGGTCAACAAACAGAGAAGCACATCATCAGTCTGTAATTGGATTATAAAGTGGATTCTCCTCTCTTTGTTACTGACTGGCAACAGAAAACAAAAGCACATGAAGAAAGAATGAGAACTAGTGTCCCTTCCACTGTTATTTTCATATTTGTAGAATATGGGGACCACACACAGTCCATGAGTGTCACTAAACAGAAGATTGGGTCTTGGGACAGAGTGGAGGGATTTTATGGAATAAAGAATATTTGCGGCTCAGGGGCCCAGGTCTGTGAACCTGAATGTACAGAATGTCTCAATATTTCACATTTCATTCTGTACTCCAAAATATTTCTTTTTAATTTTTTTCAAAAAGGTGATTTTCCATGAATACCTCGAGTAACATGCTTTTTAAAAACTTGTTTGTTGACAATTTCTCACATAAATAAAATTTTCTGATAATTCTCTCTGATGCCATTTCAATCTTGTCAAGTCCTCCCTCCAAAACAAGTCCCTTTCACAGTATCATTTATTTTAATTTTATTTGTGGCTCTATGAGTTTGAGTTTAATCAGGGCTACATGTGTGCCCTTCATTTTGGCACTAACGCTTGGGCCCTAATGTTTTCACAAGCAGAAAGAATAAGGCTGGACAACATTCTTCCTAGTTTCAACCCATCAGTGGCCCCTAGGTTAGAAACGAAGTGTACAATCCCATGAGTGAAGTCCTCTTCCATAATCTTCAGAAGACAGGAAAAGGCTACTTTATGTCCAGTATAAGCAAACATGCTTGGTGTGAATGAGTATCCAGAAAACCCGACAAATTTAAAACACATCATATAAGAAAAGAGAAAATCCAGTCAAATGGGTCCAGGACCTGAAGAGAGACAATTGAAAACACACACACACACACACACACACACACACACACACACACACACACACACTCATGTAAATACACACACAATCATATACACACACAATCACACAGAGCAAAAGAGTGAGAAAGCAAGAGCAAGAGAGAGAGAGAAGAGAGAGAGAGAGAGACAGAGAGAGAGACAGAGAGAGAGACAGAGAGACAGAGACAGGACAGAGACACACAGAGAGATATCGAATACTTGTACAATTTTGTTGCCCAGAGACATCTTTTGTTGGGATTTACATATTTGTATAGCAACTCTGGAAAGTGGTGTGGAGAATTCTTAGTTTTCTGAAGGTAAATATATACTGTGTGACTCAGATATATAGTTCCTTGAAATATGCTTAGATGACTTGATATTCTATTTCATAGATACTTTCTTATCCATGTTCATTGCTACTCTATTCACAACAAAAATATTCTACAGCTGTCTAATGGATAATGAAATAGTGATACTTATACACTATGTGATAATATTCCAAGGTAAAGGAAAATGAATTCATGACATTTGCAGGTAAATGGCATGCACTACAAAAGATCCTACTGGGTGAGGTAACCCAGATCTAAAAAGACAAATGTGGCATGTTAGGTCTCTTCTGTTATTCTGAGCTCCAAATCTTCAGATAAAAGTTAGCACTCAAATGTGACCACTCAAACTCATATGCATGTAACAACATTTAGTGAAGAAAGAGTCCACAAAATTGAAATAGATGAAGGAGCTACATATTAGAGAGTCTAGAGACAAGAAAGGGGAGTGCAGAATGATGTTATTATGGAATAATCTCAAAAACTGAAAGAAATAGAGATAATAACAGGATATAATCTAAAGAAAGTGTCATAAGTTACAGACTAACTCTTTGTAGTGGTGTAGTCAGAAACCGTGGGTTGTCAAACAAAATTACCAAAGTGCTAACTGTAGGTGATTCGATGGGTTATAGAGAGAAGCCCCAGAGGAGAAACAAGAACTGCAGAGTCCTGGTATTCTTCTTGGGGGTTCCTAGAAATGGATGACAAGATCCTATGGCTAAGCACAACAAAGACCTTGGTTTTGATGTGTAAAGAAGTCAACTGGGTGGGGAGGATCATCGCTTTAGGAAATGTAAAGCATTGTTTTCAGCTTGAATGAAGAGTTCCTTTGCACAATTATAAAATTTCTCTGAGGACATTATAGGCTGATTCACTTGATTGTGTTTATTTTAATCAATGTTGCTTGTTTTATGACCAGTGGACATCTAGCAGCATTAACATCACACAGTTAAGCTTTGATGATAGCTCTTGTAGCTCTGTACCATGGTAGTTGAATTTAATGTACTGGGAGGCTATAGTAGTCAATGTATGGAAAGACTTAAAAGTAGCACAAGATGTATCAACATCCTCAGAAGAAATTCTCCAAATGTTTTAAAATCTTGTCTTCTACGAGTGTGGTTACTCTGGCGCATATATCCCAGGCCACAGTTTAAATTCAGTTAACTGCACAGTATTATGCTTAGATTCAGGATGTATTTTAAAATGCATGTCATGTTGGTTAAATGAATCATATAAGACAAATGCATATATATATATATATATATATATAATATATATATATATATATATATATATATGCATTGTGACGTTTACCCACCAGTATAGTTCTGGAGGCAAAGCCATTCCTTAATGTTCTCACAGGGATAGCCCTTTCTTTCTGACAGGATGTTCAATTAATCATCCCAACATAACCTGACCTTAAGGCTAGGCTTCTTAGTTTAGGGATATGATATTATACACCATTCAGCAGGGCCAAAGAGGAAATACCAGATGGATGTAGGTTGCTGTGGTGCAGAACCATTGGTTGATTCCATGAAACTCCCTCTAACCAGCTGTATAAAAATCTTTGTCAGTTCAGTTCCTTCACATCCACTGAACTTCTTTGAGCTTCTGCAGAAGACCAAAGACAGGTGCCACCATGGTAAAGTTTCTGCTGCTGGCTTTGGCATTTGGACTGGCTCATGCTCATGTGGAGGTAAATTCATTTGGTCTGTGCCTATGTCTGAGTTTCCTCAATAGCATATTTCTGTGGATGTGATGTGTCATTCAGTTAGTCCTTGCAAGTCTGTATTCATGAAATAAGCTTTCTGACCTTCACTGAGATATGCTTTTCCAATCATATTTCTCTAGGATGAAACAAATGAAATAAGCAAACAATAGGTTGAATCTGCAGAGCATAAGAGGCTAAAACATGAGCAGTTTGACAAAGTCTCAAGTCCAAAATGTTGTATTAATCAAGTCATCATACTACCCTGTGTTATTCTACAGCTATAGATACATAATCTTGAACTAATACATAAAATATTATTGATTGGTAGTTTTAGTTAGTTTACATATTTCCAAGGACTGGGATCAGAGATGAGAATACCAAATCATACTTTAATGACCTGTTTTATTTTTCTCCTTTTTTTGCCTTTTTGTTTTTTCAGGTTGATGGAAAATGGGAAACAGTTGCCATCGCTGCTGACAATGTTGACAAGATAGAACTGGAAAGACCTCTGAGACTCTACCTTCGTGAACTTACTTGTAATGAGGAATGTAGTGAAATGGGAGTCACATTTTATGTCAAGTCAGTAAATTGTCAACCATGTAAACTGAGCAGACTATTTATGTTTCTCAGCCTTTATGTTGTTTAATTTATAGGGGAATTTTTTTCTTCTGGTCATGAAATCACATCTTTAGCAATGTGATTATATCATTCCATGATGGGGTATCTCTGGACACCATACAGAGATTAGATACTGTCTCCAATTCCATAAGTGTTTATTTAGAAATCCTTGTGGCTGAAGGATTGTGGTTGAATTTTATTCTCTAATATTAGATGTAGGAGATTCTAAGGTTCTCATTTGTAGTAAGTAAAAGGTATAGGTGAGCATTTAGGTCTAAGCCATGCACGTTATCTCATCCAATCATTGATGTCATAAAAAAGTCCTCCACAAACAGGACAGAAAATCTAACTTATGAATCCCTTTCTCTGAAGCTTTAGGTTTAAAGACTCTCTCTCTGGCATTTGGATGACTATGTTTAATGAAACAGTACATAACGCCATTAGGACTAAAATGCTTAGAACCATTTCTCTCTTGTAGCCACAATTTTATGTTTCAGGATACAAATAAAAGCACTTAAAAACATGCATATAAAATTGTGTTCCTAATATTGTTGGACTAGAACAAGAGAATTAGCATAATGAAAATCATACTCAGTGAATAGCATAGTTTTGATAAGGAAGACATCAGGGCCTATAGAGCACTTGGCAAAATGGGCACCAATAAAGCCAGTCATCTGTATGATTACAAACAGAATGAACTTATCTAAACAAGAATTAGGAACAGTAAGGTAAGTCCTAATTCTATACACTGTTCATAGATACTGTGATTCTCTGAAGTTCACTATAACATTTGAAGATGTTTAATAGGAATTTAAAAGTTATAAAGAATAAACCATGGATTCTCTGTTTGATTTTTAGTTTGAATGGCCAATGCTCAAAGACCACAGTCACTGGGTATAAGCAAGCAGATGGCTCCTACAGAACCCAATGTAAGTACAGGATCTAGGAGTTTCCTTTATGAACAAAAGCAATTTGAGTGTGCACATTCAAGCTAATACTTCAGCCACACATAGGGACAGACATGAATCTAGAAAAATTTTGGCTTCTCAGAAAGTTATCAATCCTTCCAATGAACTGAGATACACTACAAAGTCAGAGTACATTGTAGGTCATCTGAAATTTACATGGAGAAGAACACTATTACCTAAAAATGCAAATAATTCTAACAAGATATCTTCAAATAGTTTTCCTGAATGAAAATTTATTTCTAGTTGATATTCAGTGTTTTTTCTTTCATACAGTGTCTCAGTTTGCTATCAGACAGACCTGCCACTCACTAATAGGCCTCAATGGCCTCAAGCATCTTCTTAAACTTCATGCCTTAGGCTCTCAAGTACTTATATTGAAGACATGATGTGTCATCTTTGATTCATAAATAATTTAAATTAACAGTGCTTTTTCAATGTTTCCTTTTCTCATATTTTGGAGAGATCACAACATTTATGTTATTGGATGATAAACTTCAATTTTTAAAGCATTTAGAGAAAAATCTATTTAAGAATTTCAGACTGACTCCTTCAATTTTTTAAAAATTGCTAAAGTAATAGCAACACCATACCACTGAATTATACACACTTTGACTTTTGATTTTTATCTTAAGTGAACAGAGGACACATTCATCTGGCAAGTCTAATGTTTTCTTAACTTAACATGGATATTAAAATGCAGTCCTGTAATAGAAAATGACCAGATCCTAACTCCTTCAATTATCTCATGAACCACTTTTACCATTTCATAAGTGTCAGTAAGTAGAAATACCATTTAAACACACACACACACACACACACACACACACACACACACACACACACGAGAGAGAGAGAGAGAGAGAGAGAGAGAGAGAGAGAGAAAGAGAGAGAGAGAGAGAGAGAATTAGTTAGAGAGAGATAGAAGGAAAGAGAGAGAGAAGACATACAGACACTTAAACACATAAACACACAGACAGACTACAAAACATGAATGTCTGGTATACTCAAAATGTTCATCTTTACATCTTTTGCATCAATAACCTTACAAGATAATAACTTGTGCATATTACTAATTAGTATCGTCTATTTTTGCACATGTACTCATTTGCACACCAAGTATTATCATGATGTGACACCAATGTAATACACTTTCAGGAAATTAACAAATGAGCTTTGGGATCTGGTTGAAAGGAAAAGGAATACCCAACAGACTGTTCACACAAGTCTTGACAAAAAAAAATTCAGAGAAAAGGAATATGTCTGTACTTACGATTCACTATCAGGTTTGAAGAGCAGAAATGATTGGTCACCACATTATGATGGGATGGATATCCAAAATAAATGACTACAGAAACACCTTTGCACACATGTGATATTGAATCAGAGATGATTGCTAGAGTCAAGGTCAATACTAATGTTTAGCAAATAGGTGACATTAAATAAAGTAGAAAAATGACTGACACTGGGTTTTTAAATATTTCCATTTTATAGATGAAGGTGACAACAAATATGAACTTGTGCATTTAACACCAAAGCATGCAGTCTTTACCAGTAAGAATGTGGATAGTGCCGGCACAGAAACAAACTTGATTTTTGTTCTTGGTAAGAATGGCAGTGGATTATCTGAAAATGTAACAAAAGTATCACTCTGCAAAAGAGGATTCAGGCAGATTCACCCCCAAATACAGTATCATGGGATTTCTGAATTCCTGTCCACTAAATGACAATCCCATTGTTGTGTGGACCAACTCTTACAATATATGGTAATTCAAGTAGAATGGTCATTGACGACTAGTGACAAGGGGTGAGGCTATTGGAAGATGTTGTCTTCATGTTTCCTCACTAGAAAGAGTAGAGGAAATATTGTTTTCCTAAAGTTCAGACCATTATGAGTATCATTTGATCAAGTGTATATGAAATTAAAACATGAACTCTCGAGTATAGACTCAGGAGAAATGTGAAGGTTCCATTGAGTGGCATTCATGACTCCCTAGTGTTATGTTTTTAAAAGTGGATAGGATTGAGGTGTGCGAATTCTCTAGTGAAGAGTTTTTATTTTGATGCATCATAGAACACTAGAAAGTATGTCTTACCACCATTAGACTTCATTAAATGGAACATGGAGAAATTATTATTGATTGTATTGACCCTCCCAGCATAGATAAATTTGGAGAAGTTGAGATTTTCTGTTGCATACCATGGTGGGACACTAGGGAAGCAATGCAAGTTTTATAGAATTCTACCGAACTTGTCTCTGACATTGTCATTCATGCAATGTAGGAAAAGGTGGGCCTTTAAATAAAGAAGAACATGAAAAACTTGAGAAATTTGCTGAGAATAAGAACATTCCACCAGAAAACATTCAGGATGTTCGGGCTACAGGTAACATCAATGAAATATTTTTGGCTATATCACATATATATGTGTGTGTGTGTGTGTGTGTGTGTATTGATGTATATTAATAAATATATGTATGCATACATATAGAGTATAACTATATATGTATGTATGTATGCATGTATGCATGTATGTATGTATGTATGTATGTATGTATCTATCTACCTATATATCATCTATGTACTCAGTTAATCCCCTCATTCAGATTGTATCTAGTTATATGCTATCTTTCAATTGTTATTGAAGAAATAGTCATTGGCGAGCTGTTCTTATATTCTTATGATAACATTTCTGTCTCTCCTTACACCATTCATATTCTTTTACAGATACTTGTCCCAAGTAAAGACCTTCTGTAGGTGAGTAGAAACAGAAGCCATGGTTATTCATGTTGATATTTGTATGTATTTGTGCTTATTACATAAAAAGTTAGAAGTAAGTATGTGAAAGGTAAACAATGAACTAAAAATTAGACAAAATCAGGACAGAATATTATCTGTCATTTAAAGCTGAAAATCTTAGTGTCAAAAGTGAAGGATAGAATATTTTTATTCATGTGAAGGACTTTTATCTTATTCAGAATTACTAATACATTCATATTGTGTAATATTGGATCAAGAAAAGTGTCTTGTCATTTGAAAATTCTTAGTTAACTTATGATTATGGACTATTATTTGCCACAGATATGATACAAGCATGCTGATCTTTTCTACATATTCTTTGAATCCTCTCAATGTCAACTTTCATGTGAGGCCACAGAATACCATTATTTCCTGTACACAGTGCTCCAATGGAATCCAAAGTATAAATTACTTGTGGTTTCTAGGAAAGGAACTGTTTGTGTATAATCCCTTTTCTATACTCTATATTGTTATATTTAATTTTGTGTTCATGCACTCTCTAGGATGAAATCTTTCCTGCCCTTTCAACTATGTTTTCATATTTGCTTTCATGTTTGCACAGAGGACAACCGGATGACAATTAGGGTCATATCCTCTTGACCACGGAATCAGTTTCACATATAAATCACCATTTCTTTCTGAATGAATTGTCCCCTCTCCTGTGAAGTCAGCATACCACATATTGGATTCCTGACTTATCTCTCCTTTCCATTCTCATGATCTATGAGCTGTTCCTACTTTTCTGAATGATTAAATAAAGCATTTCAAGAAGCAATAAAGACCGTGTGAAAATGATCTCATTCAAAAAGCACATAAGTATCCACTAATCTAATTAAAATAATCATTCTGGTATAACAAATGATATCTGTATTACTAAAAACTATTGTAATACTTGGAAATGTCACAATTACTGGAGCCACGGACAAGAACACTGCAGAAGTGAATTTTATGTTGTGCTTCATATTTACTCTTTCAGTTGTAAATTGTGACTTGTGGTTGAGTGGTCCTAACAAACTAAAAGGTTTCATATAACAAACTCTTTGTGTTTACCTTTGAGTTCCACATTATTTAAAAGAGAGAATGAAATCAGTTTTCAAAAGTACATCTGAGGAGATTATCTTTTGTTAAATGACTTCAGTAAGCAAATGAATCTGGATATGCTTTACTAGGGTGCACATGAGTCATTCACATTTGAAGAATAGAGTAAATTCATGAGAAGTATATTCCATAGATATGAAGGCCTACAAATATGCATGTAAATATTACAATTTTCTGTTTGTATTACAATGCTTCCTTAGAATGTAGTTAGCTATCAAGATAGAAAAGGTAGATGAAATTTTTTAAAAGGGCTTGGAACAAGGAAAAAGAAAAGATTTTAGACCATGTTGCTACATCCAATCTCCTGAAGTGTAAAGATATAACAGATGCAAATTACATTCAATATTTAACAGCAAAAGATATAAATAAGGAACAGTAATATATTTTTTGTTGAAAAAAAACCCAGTTATTTAACCTTTCTCTGTGTGGCAAGTTAAACAATGCCACTCTAGAAAACATACTTGAGTAATATTCTTTGAAAATTGTGTATATTCAATGTACATTTACATAATTTTCATATGGTGCCCATAGTGGTAAAAATCCTTAAAAACCTACTAGAAAAATGAATACATGCCCATATCAAGGAGATCAACCACAATGATTAAAGATTCTTTATTACAGACGTACAGGCTTGGTTGAACATACAGAATTCTATAAATACCAAATGTCATAAAATGTACTCAAGGCAACAAAAACAGGATTAACTCAATGGTGAAAATAAAGCCTTAGACAGCATATCTCATGCTTTATAAATAGAACTCCCAGAGAGAAGAGTAACAGAGGGAACATATTTTAAAATATTAAAAGCTATCTCTGACAAACTTGCCAACACCATCCTATATGTAGAAATACTGCATAGAAACCTACTGAAATCTTGAAGAAGACAGGGTGACCACTACCCCCTTTACAATATTGTGTTGGAGGTATTACACTGAGCAATACAGGAAGAGAAGGAAATTGAAAGCACATATCTATGAAAAGATGAACTTACATTATCCCCAACTTCAGGTGACACACTATTATACCTAAGATATAGGCAAATTGTACCAGAACACAAGTTGTAGAATAAACAATTTAAACAACATGACAAGGAGAGAATAAGTTTACAATAATCAACACCCTTTCTGTATTCCAACAACAAAGCCACCTTAGGAAGACATTATGGACAGAATCCCATTTAAAATAGCATCTTTTTTTAAAAGAAAATATCTTGGGTGCTACATAACCAAGAAGAAGAAGAAGAAGAAGAAGAAGAAGAAGAAGAAGAAGAAGAAGAAGAAGAAGAAGAAGAAGAAGAAAGTAAACTTCCAATCTCAGGAGAAAGGGTTTGAGAAAAATCCTACACAATGAAAAGGTATTTAATAATCACAGAATGGTAGAATTTATATTAGAGAAATGATCATCCAGAAAAAAAAATTTACAGATACAATGCAATGCCAAATTAAAAAAGAAAACAAAAAACATAACATTCTTCACACAAATATGAAAGAATATACATCCTAATTTTCATATGGAACCAGAAATGACTCTAGATTTTATGACAAATCCTGAGGTAAAAGATGAATACAGGAGGTATTATTATTGCTGTCTTTAAGATATCTTATGGAGCTAGAATGTTAAAAAAAAAAAAACCTAGCTAACTACCCAGGCTAATGATGTGATGTACAGTATAAATAACTGCCGCTTTACTAAACCAGCATAGCCCCTAACAGCAGCAACGACAACAAAAATGATACACACAAAGACATCACAATTTTGTGCTTATACCCATGGAAAAGTGTATTCTTCACCTCTCCTAAAGCAAACTTCTGTTTTCAACACACTGAACGATTACAGAAAACCACAACCAATCAGAAGGCAGAGATGTGGAGCCTGGTTCCCATGGAGTATAATAAAAACATCCCCATAACTGAGGTTCAGGGAACATTGTGTAAGAGGGGCCAGAAAGGTAGAAGGAGCCAGAGGGTCAGGGAGTTTGGTATGATATTCTTTATCCTCATAATATCAGAAGCTATACCCACAAGGTGTCATCTATATGACTGTCTCAATAGCAGCAGAATAAGGATGACAACAACAATAGGCATTCCCCAGAGTAGACTGGGGAAACATCATGAGGCCTCAGTCCTAGAGATAAAACTCACAAGCAACTGATGAAAGTCATGATTGGGAGATATAATCTTTCTATTGAGGAGCATATTAATTGGTTATTCAATACCAAATGGTAGGCTTGTAAACACATAAGTAACATTATACATACTGAACAGGTTGTATTTTCCTATGTGGAAAAATCATAGGAATAAACACACACATATATTTATGTGAAAACAATTCCAGAAAAATGAAGTTATGAATTTGGAAGTGAGCACAAAGGGCATATGGGATTGTTTAGATGGGGAGAAAAAGGAAGGGGAAGTTAAGTAAGTCCATGATAATCTTAAAACATTCTCAGAGAGTAAGTTTCAGTCTGATACAGGCACAAAAAAATAGTCTTAAAGAGCAAGATAATCAAGTAGAAGAGCCAAATACAAGGACTCATTACTATGGCCATGTGGACCTTAGCAAAAGGCAAAGCACCTACACTGGAGAAAAGAAAGCGTCTTCAAGGACCCTGCTGAGAAAACTGGGTATCTACTTGCAGTACAATGAAATGGGACTCACGTTATTACTTTTCACAAATATTAGATAGAAATGGATCAAAGACCTCAATCTGAATCCTGAAATACTAGAAACCCTAGAAGACAACATAGGCAGTATTTTACAAGGAACAGGTGTAAGACGGTATTTTCCAGGCAGGATTCCATTTGCTAAGGAATAGAGGCCAAAAACTGACAACTGTGACCTCAGGAAACTAAAAATCGTCCACACTGCCATGGTAGTAATGAATGGTATAAATAGATATCAATAGATTGGGAGAGATTAATGGCCATAGATATATCTATCACATTCTTTCTTCTGTCAGTATTGATCCTGACCATTGTGTCAAGAAAAAGTGTCACAAAATTCTTGAAAAAACAGTAGTTAGTAAACAGCTGTTCTATTTGTTTTGAGAAGGTCAACAAACACAAAAGTGTAACAGGAGTCTTAAAAGTTCTTATTAATAAAATCAAACCTGAACCAGGTATTGGGGTGAACTGGAAGATCAGAGAACCAGA
Organism: Peromyscus leucopus; assembly: GCF_004664715.2. Classification (NCBI taxonomy): domain Eukaryota; kingdom Metazoa; phylum Chordata; class Mammalia; order Rodentia; family Cricetidae; genus Peromyscus; species Peromyscus leucopus. The sequence goes on from NC_051083.1 coordinate 40,135,161, forward strand.
ACAAGCCACAGCTATCTCACCTTGCCAGATCCTCAGCTGGTCCTGTTTCCTCAGACTGGAGTCCTCGGAGTCCTCATCCAGAATGGGTCTCAGCTGAACTGCTGCTCAAAAGCCTGAAAGCTTAACCAGCCAAATGCTTCTAGTTTCTGGTCCTCACGCCTTATATACCTTTCTGCTTTCTACCATCACTCCCTGGGATTAAAGGCTCACTTCTTGGGATTAAAGGCATGTGTCACCATGCCTGGCCGTTTCCAATGTGGCCTTGAACTCACAGAGATCCAAAGGGATTTCTACCTCTGGAGTGATAGGATTAAAGGTATGAGTGCCACCATTTTCTAGCCTTTGTATCTAGTGGTTGTTCTGTCTCTGACCCAAGATAAGTTTATTAGGGTACACAATATTTTGGGGAACACAATACCACCACAAAAAAGCATATCATCAATTTGAAATAAGAGTGCGAAAGGAGCCCCTGTGGAACTGGAGCATGCCCTCTGGATAAGTGAGACAGTTGATTAGCTTGAACTGTTTGGGAGGCCCCCAGGCAGTGGAGCCAGGACTTGTCCTTGGTGCATAGGCTGGCTTTTCAGAGCCTGGGGTCTATGCTGGGACACTTTGTTCAGCCTTAGTGTAGGGAGGAGGAGACTGGACGTGCTTCGGCTGAGTATACCAGGCTGGGATGACTCCACAGGGGAGACCTTGCCTTGGAGGACATGGGAATGGGCTGTGGATTGGGAGGGAGGGCTGAGGGTGGGAGGAGGGAGGACGGGGGAATCCGTGGCAGATATGTGAAATTAAGTTAATTATAAAATAAAAAAGAGTGCAAAGGGAAGCCTGCCGACTTTGGAGCTGACCCGTACACAAAGGTGCAGATCAAAGCAGACAGGTCAAGCTACTGTGCAAGAGAAGCCAGGACCTTATTCAATAGTTCTTTGCATTATCCTTTATTCTTGAGGGAGGTCAAGAAACCAACCCCCTCTAAGCAGAAAACCACAGCCTAGGTCACATTACAAACCCAAGCACTAGCATGGGGTTCCAGTGAAGAAAAGTATAGAAACACCCCAATCCAGGCTGAAGACCTTTAACTCAACTCTCCCCATGTATGTACCCCTATTCACCACCCAAGCCCATCAACTGAAATACTCTGACCTCCAAGGGGGTGGTGAAAGCAGCAGGAGCAGACGGGGCAGGATCACCACCACCACAGAGCCTCAGGCCACAGCTTCTGGTGAGAGCAGGGACTGATTTTGGAAGGCTGACAGCGTCATCAAGAACATGAGACGACCAGAGTGACAAGGAAAGAATGTGGATAGATTCGAACCTTTAGAAAGGACAGAATTTAGAAGACGAATTTCCCACACCTGCTACGTGCTTCCTCATCCGGGAAACGATCCTTCTATTCATGTGTTTATTGGAGGTCATGCCATTTCCCTTACTACCTGGTATAAAATAACTGATCACTCCCTCAAAGCTTTTCAAACCACGATTGAGTTTCCCATTCATTTTGGTCCCCAAGCGGTACTACTTGTTAGTGGCCTGTAGACTCACTCCCAATTACCCCCTACCGCAGGCAGAGGAGACCTTGGTCTTAGTGTGCAAGCCCGAGGCCTGCTGTGCAGGAGGCTGGTTTGGTGTGCTGCAGCAGTGACCATAGCAAGTCGCTTGCCCAGTGGTCTTGATTGGCTAGTAGCTAGAAAGTGGGCTTTTAGAGAGAGACCCACGGTTGAATGGGTTTTTTAAAACCGTTGGTTGTAGACAATGAAAAGGTAGTTTGCCCTCTTCATGTCTATTTCCCTTCCAGATAGTTGCACCAGAAGAAAGCTGTTCTGTCCCACTCTCCTACTTTGCTCCTCTGTTAAAATAAAAGCAGGGGTTGACTTATGTCCCGCTCCTGAATACATGTAAAATTTGTACAAAAATATCTTCTATGAAAATGATTTGTAATCTGTAGACATTACTTGGGAGATGTCTTGAGATGTAAAATCCCATCCTTTGGGTTGAGGGTTTTTTGTTTTTCTCCAAATAAATCCAGTCTTTAAAGTTGAAAAAAAAAAAAAAAAAAAAAAAAAAAAAAAGAGTGCAAAGGGAATTCTTCACTTATTTTAACTCACTGGTAACAGGAAACAGACTACATGAAGACTAAAAGTGAATTACCCATCTGTTAAGATTTTTCCAATGGTCAGCCATTTTGCTTAGAAATTTTCTTATACAAATAATGTGAGTTATGCTTTTCTAAATTTGAAGAGAAGCATGAATTTGGAAATGAGTGATGATGCAAACTCTTAGTCACAAACCGTAACCATTTCTTCAGATTATTCCATGTGAACAATTATAAATACATTTTAAGTTTTAGTAATATCCTATTAAGTAGTTTAAATTAATGTAATAAATTATATATTTTGTTTTTAATATTAACTACATTATTTCAAAATATCAAGAATCCAAACATTATAGAAATCAAAATTATATACAATACAGATTGTGTTTTATTTTAGTAGTTTTAGAAAAGTTATTTGTACTAGTCCTATTAAAATCTCTATGGTGTGGTTAACTTCTCTAATCCTAGAACATGGTAAGTGGGGGCAGGGGAATATGATTTCAAGGTCTAACAGTGTACGAGGAACTGAAGTCTTGTGCTCATAAAAAGTAATAGGGAACCTGAGATGTTAACCACACGGGGTTGTTCCTTCAAAGATAGCAATGCATAACCTGTTATCATCCCAGAAGGCTTGGGTGACCTTTGAAGTATCATTGTGACAGAGACCAGACCAAAGCCTCAGTTAGACCCTTATTATGATCTTGTTTTTATCAATCAGATTATAGAACCTATCCTGATGGAAGGTGTCGCGTGTAGTCAATCTATAACACCCATCTTTATGAAAGGTGTCACATGTATTCAATTTGTAGAACCAATCTTTATGGAAGGTGTCACATACACTTTATAGAGTTTTGATGTATCCATGTTTGATCTTTAGTTTACTTTGTGCTTTATTATGTACATGGCATTGAGTTAAGAAACATCAGGCAAGTTTTCACTAAATTGTGTGGTGCTTAAATATAGCTACAATAAACTATGTGGGGCCAGACTAACAAAGTTTGTTTAGTCCTTTTGAACCAAACTGCCTTGTTTCCTCTGGTGGATCATTACCCTGCTGACCACAGTGGTTGCAGAGATGCACACAAAACCCTGCTACACATGGAGAGTCTGTCTCCAAATTTTTATCATTTGAATTTCATGGGAGATACCTCATTCAGTAATGTGTTTTCAGGGTAAACCTGTAGATCTAAGTTCACTGCCCTCTCCCATATGATGTGCCAGATGTGGACCATATGGCAATCTTGTCCTGGGGAAATGGAAACAGGAGGATCCCTGGGCCCTGGTAAACAGTTAAACTCAGGTGTTTGAGAAGCCTCAGTGCAATGAAAGAACATGTCTGGAAAAGTGGCTGGATGGCTCATGAGAACTGACACAGGAGGATAAACTTTGCTCTCCAAATGCATGCCATTTAAGCACAATATTGATGAGGATTTAAAAAATGTGTAGATCACCCAGCCTGCCCCCTACTTCCCTTCTGGTCCAGAGGTGAGTACCCGGGTCCAACCCGGACCCCATCCCTGGACACCAGCCACTCCAGGAAGACCTACCCAATTTGGCACCAGGTTCTGGCCACCAGACAGCTCCCCTTCTAGCCCCACCGGGAGGGATCCCCTTTTCCAAGCCCCCCGGCAGCCCCTGCAATCTCTGCGCCCTGCCCCCACGCCCATCTGCCCGAGACTCCAGCCACTTCCTGAGACTTAGAGACTGGCCCCCAGCTCCCAGCCTGCCCCCGACTTCCCTTCTGGACCAGAGGTGAGTACCCGGGTCCAACCCGGACCCCATCCCTGGGCACCAGCCACTCCGGGAAGACCTGCCCAACTTGGCACCAGGTTCTGGCCACCGGACAGCTCCCCTTTTAGCCCACCGGGAGGGATCCCCTTTTCCAAGCCCCCCGGCAGCCCTGCAATCTCCGCACCCTGCCCCACGCCCATCTGCCCGAGACCCCAGCCACTTCCTGAGACTTAGAGACCGGCCCCCAGCTCCCAGCCTGCCCCCCGATTGCCATTCTGGACCAGAGGTGAGTACCCGGGTCCAACCCGGACCCCATCCCTGGGCACCAGCCACTCCGGGAAGACCTGCCCAACTTGGCACCAGGTTCTGGCCACCGGACAGCTCCCCTTTTAGCCCCACCGGAGGGATCCCCTTTTCCAAGCCCCCGGCAGCCCCTGCAATCTCCGCACCCTGCCCCACGCCCATCTGCCCGAGACCCCAGCCACTTCCTGAGACTTAGAGACCGGCCCCCAGCTCCCAGCCTGCCCCCGATTGCCATTCTGGACCAGAGCCTGCCCCCGACTTCCCTTCTGGACCAGAGAGTTGGACAAGAGAACTCCCTTTTGGACAAGAGAGAGAGTCTTCCTGAATCTGTCAGCTCTTTCTGAAACAAGTACACTGTTAAGACCAAGAAGGAACCACAAGGAGATGGGCAGACATCAAGGCAGAAGTACATACAACAAAATGAAGAGCAATACAGCATCACCAGAACCTAGCCCGCCTCCAACATCTAGAACTGAACACCAAAAATTGGAAGAAGCAGAAGAAAGTAGCCTTATGAGTAACTTCATGAAGAAGGTAGAGGCTTGTGTAGAGGAAAAGACAAGAAAATTGGAAGAACGCTGTAAACAACTAGAGGAAAGGGCAAACAAATTAGAAGAAAACAATAAAGCCCTCCAAGAAAACAATAAAGTCCTGGAAGAAAACAATAAAGCACTGAAAGAAAATCATGAAAAAGCAATGAAACAAACAAAGGAAACAGTCCAAGAACTGAAAAGGGAAATTGAAAAAATAAAGAAGACACAAACAGAGGGAATGCTGGAAATAGAAAACCTGAGTAAAAGATCAGGAACTTCGGATGCAAGTATAACCAACAGAATGCAAGAGGTGGAAGAGAGGATTTCTGGCATTGAAGATACAGTAGAAGAAATAGTTTCATCAGTCGAAGGAAACACTAAAGCCAACAAAGTCATGAACCAAAATGTCCAAGAAATCTGGGACACCATGAAAAGACCAAACCTACGAATTATAGGGATAGAAGAAGGTGAAGAATACCAACTCAAAGGCACAGAAAATATATTCAACAAAATTATAGAAGAAAACTTTCCCAACTTAAAGAAGGAAATGCCTATGAAGATACAAGAAGCCTATAGAACACCAAACAGACTAGACCCCCCAAAAAAGTCCCTCGACACATAATAATTAAACAACTAAATGTACAGAATAAAGAAAGAATATTAAGAGCAGCCAAGGAAAAAGGCCAAGTGACCTATAAAGGTAAACCCATCAGAATAACACCCGATTTCTCAATGGAGACTTTGAAAGCCAGAAGGACCTGGACAGATGTAATGCAGACACTAAGAGACCATGGATGTCAGCCCAGACTAATATACCCAGCAAAACTTTCAATCATCATAGATGGAAGGAACAAGACATTCAAAGACAAAGCCAGATTTAAACAATACCTATCCACAAAGCCAGCCCTACAGAAAGCACTAGAAGGAAAATTCCAACCAAAGGAAGTCAGATACACACTCGAAAACACAGGCAATAGATAAAGCCACAACAGTAAACCCCAAAGAAGGGAAGTACACACACACTACCACCAAAAATGACAGGGATGAACAATCACTGGTCATTAATATCCCTTAATATTAACGGACTTAATTCACCTATAAAAAGACATAGACTTACAGAATGGATACGAAAGCCGAACCCAACTTTTTGCTGCATACAAGAAACACATCTCAAATTCAAAGACAGACACTACCTAAGAATAAAAGGCTGGGAAAAGACTTTCCAATCAAATGGTCTTAAGAAACAAGCAGGGGTAGCCATCCTGATATCCAACAAAATAGACTTCAAACTAAAATCAATCAAAAGAGATAAAGAAGGACATTACATATTCATCACAGGAAAGATCCACCAAGATGAAGTCTCAATTCTGAACATTTATGCCCCAAACACAAGGGCACCCACATATGTAAAAGAAACATTACTAAAGCTTAAACCACATATAAAATCCCACACATTAATAGTGGGAGATCTCAACACCCCACGTTCACCACTGGACAGATCTCCCAAATCAAAACTTAACAGAGAAATAAAGGACTTAACTGATGTCATGACCCAATTGGACCTAATAGATATCTACAGAACATTCCATCCTAACAAGAAAGAATATACATTCTTATCAGCACCCCATGGAACTTTCTCTAAAATCGACCACATACTTGGCCACAAAGCAAATCTCAACAGATATAAAACAATTAGAATAACCTCCTGTGTTCTATCAGACCACCATGGGTTAAAGTTAGATTTAAACAACAACAAAAACTACAGAAAACCTACAATCTCATGGAAACTGAATAATGCTCAACTAAATCACCAATGGGTTAAGGAAGAAATAAAGAAAGAAATTAAAGACTTCCTAGAGATCAATGAAAATGAAGACACCACATACCCAAACTTATGGGACACTATGAAAGCAGTGCTAAGAGGGAAATTCATAGCACTAAATGCCCACATAAAGAAGTTGGAGAAATCTCACACTAGTGACTTAACAGCACACCTGAAAGCTCTAGAACAAGAAGAAGCAAAGTCTCCCAGGAAAAATAGATGCCAGGAAATTATCAAAGTGAGAGGTGAAATTAATAAATTAGAAACTAAGAGAATAATGCAAAAAATTAATGAAACAAAGAGTTGGTTCTTTGAGAAAATCAACAAGATAGACAAGCCCTTATCCAAACTAACCAAAAGACAGAGAGAGAGAATCGAAATCAACAAAATCAGAAATGAAAAGGGGGACATAACAACAGACATTGAGGAAATCCAGAGAATTATAAGGTCATATTTCAAAAACCTCTACTCCACAAAACTGGAAAACCTAAAAGAAATGGACATTTTTCTGGACAAGTACCACATACCTAAGTTAAATCAAGACCAGATAAACTATTTAAATAGCCCAATAACCCCTAAGGAAATAGAAACAGTCATTAAAATTCTCCCAACCAAAAAAAGCCCAGGACCAGATGGTTTCAGCGCAGAATTCTACCAGATCTTCAAAGAAGAGTTAATACCAATACTCTCTAAATTGTTCCACATAATAGAAACAGAAGGAACATTACCAAACTCCTTTTATGAGGCTACAATTACCCTGATTCCTAAACCAAACAAGGATACAACAAAGAAAGAGAACTACAGACCGATCTCCCTCATGAACATTGATGCAAAAATACTCAATAAAATATTGGCAAACAGACTCCAAGAACACATCAGAACAATTATCCACCATGATCAAGTAGGCTTCATCCCAGGGATGCAAGGGTGGTTCAACATACGAAAGTCCATCAACGTAATACACCATATAAACAAACTCAAAGAAAAAAACCACATGATCATCTCACTAGATGCAGAAAAGGCATTTGACAAAATCCAACACCCCTTCATGATAAAAGTCTTGGAGCGATCAGGAATACAGGGAACATACCTAAACATAATAAAGGCAATATATAGCAAACCAAGAGCCAACATCAAATTAAATGGAGAGAAACTCAAAGCAATTCCACTAAAATCAGGAACGAGAAAAGGCTGTCCACTCTCCCCATACTTATTCAATATAGTACTTGAAGTTCTAGCCAGAGCAATAAGACAACATAAGAAGATTAAGGGGATTCAAATTGGAAAGGAAGAAGTCAAGCTTTCCCTATTTGCAGATGACATGATAGTATACTTGAGTGACCCCAAAGATTCCACCCAGGAATTGATAAAGCTTATAAACACCTTCAGCAACATAGCAGGATACAAGATCAACTCAAAAAAATCAGTAGCCTTCCTATATACAATGGACAAAGAAGATGAGAAGACAATTAGAGATACATCACCCTTTACAATAGCCAAAAATGACATAAAATACCTTGGGGTAACACTAACCAAGCAAGTGAAGAACCTATATGACAAGAACTTTAAGTCCCTGAAAAAAGAAATTGAAGAAGATGTCAGAAAATGGAAAGATCTCCCATGCTCATGGATAGGCAGGGTTAACATAGTAAAAATGGCAATCTTGCCAAAAGCAATCTACAGATTCAATGCAATCCCCATCAAAATACCAAGACAATTCTTCACAGACCTGGAAAGAATAATACTCAACTTCATATGGAAAAACAAAAAACCCAGAATAGCTAAAAGAAACCTGTACAATAAAACAACTTCTGGAGGCATCACAATCCCTGACTTCAAGCTCTACTATAAAGCTACAGTAATAAAAACAGCTTGGTATTGGCATAAAAATGACATGTGGACCAATGGAATCGAATTGAAGACCCTGACATTAACCCACACACCTATGGACATATAATTTTTGACAAAGAAGCCAAAAGTGTACAATGGAAAAAAGAAAGCATCTTCAACAAATGGTGCTGGCATAACTGGATATCAATGTATAGAAGGCTTCAAATAGATCCATATCTGTCACCGTGCACAAAACTTAAATCCAAGTGGATCAAAGACCTCAACATAAATCCAGCTACTCTAAACCTGCTAGAAGAGAAAATAGGAAGTAGTCTTGAACGCATTGGCATAGGAGATCACTTCCTAAATATAACACCAGTAGCGCAGACACTGAGACAAACAATCAATCAATGGGACCTCTTGAAACTGAGAAGCTTTTGTAGAGCAAAGGATACGGTCAACAAGGCAAAGCGACAGCCTACAGAATGGAAAAAGATCTTCACCACCCCCACAGGTGACAGAGGACTGATATCCAGAATATATAAGGAACTCAAGAAATTAGACATCAAAACGACCAACAGTCCAATTGAGAAATGGGCTTTAGAATTAAACAGAGAATTCTCAGCAGAGGAAACCCAAATGGCTGAAAGACATTTAAGGAATTGTTCAACATCCCTAATCATCAGGGAAATGCAAATCAAAACAACTCTGAGATACCACCTTACGCCTGTCAGAGTGGCTAAGATCAAAAACACTGAAGACACTTTATGCTGGAGAGGTTGTGGAACCAGGGGAACTCTCCTCCACTGCTGGTGGGAATGCAAGCTTGTACAACCACTTTGGAAATCAATATGGCGCTTTCTTAGAAAATTGGGAATCAATCTCCCCCAAGATCCAGCTATACCACTTTTGGGCATATACCCAAGAAATGCTCAATCATACCACAAGAGCACTTGCTCAGCTATGTTCATATCAGCATTGTTTGTAATAGCCAGAAACTGGAAACAACCTAGATGCCCTTCAACTGAAGAATGGATAAATAAATTGTGGCACATATACACAATGGAATACTACTCAGCAGAGAAAAACAATGACATCATACGGTTTGCAGACAAATGGATCGATCTAGAAAAAATCATCCTGAGTGAAGTGACCCAGACTCAGAAAGACAAATATGATATGTACTCACTCATAGGAAGATGCTAAATGTGGAACAAGGATGACTGGACTGCTACTCACATCACCAGTGAGGCTACCTGGAAAATGGGACCCCAAAAAAGACACGGAGAAATGGATGAGATCTACATGAACAGCCTGGTCATGATCGGAACAATGAAGGGCGACGGTCGAGGGAAAGAGAGTGGGAGATCCTAGCTGGATCCAGAAAAAAGAGGGAGAACAACGAATAGGAGACCATGGTAAATGAAGACCACATGAGAAGGGGAGGAAGCAGAGAGCTAGGGAGGCCCACGGAGATCCACAAAGATACCCCCACAAAAGACTGCTGGCAATGGTTGAGAGACAGCAGGAACTGACCTACTCCGGTGATGGAATGGCCAGCCACCCTGTTAGTTGTGCCATAAACCCTATCCAAGGAAGGTCTGAGGAATCTGGATGCAGACATCCACAGCTGGGCCCCTGATGGAGCACTGGGAGTCTAATTAGTGAGAAAGAAGAGGGTTTATATGAGTGAGAATTGTTGAAGCCAGGGTTGGATAAAGCACAGGGACAAATAACCAAATGAACGGAAGCACAGGATCTATGAACCAAAGGCTGAGGGGCCCCCAACTGGATCAGGCCCCCTGAACAGGTGAGACAGTCATTTGGCTTGATCTGTTTGGGAGGCAGCTTTGTGTTGGTGCCGGGTCCTGGGCTTGTTGCATGAGTTGGCTGTTTGAATCCTGGGACCTATGCAGCGACGCTTGGCTCGGTCTGGGAGGGGGGACTGGACCTGGCTGGACTGAGTCTACCAGGTCGATCCCTGTCCTCGGGGGAGACCTTGATCTGGAGGAGGTGGGAATGGGGGGTGGGGTTGGGTGTAGCTGGAGGGCTTCTCTCCAGGTTCCCCAAGCCCCGCAGCCCCACAATCCACTTATAAAATAATCACTCAGACGCTTATATCACTTATAAACTGTATGGCCGTGGCAGGCTTCTCGCTAACTGTTCTTTTATCTTAAATTAACCCATTTTTATAAATCTATAGCTTGCCACGTGGCTGGTGGCTTACCGGCGTCTCTACATGCTCTTCTCCTGGCGGTCGCTGCAGTGTCTCCCCCTCAGCCTTCCGCTTCCCAGAATTCTCCTCTCTCCTTGTCCCACCTACCTCCTGCCTGGTCATTGGCCATCAGTGTTTTATTTATATAGAACAATATCCACAGCAGTTGGGGGAGGGGGAGGGGGGCGAGAGTGGGAGAACAGGGGAATCTGTGGCTATTATGTTGAACTAAATGATGTTGTAAAATAAATTTACTAAAAAATAAAAAAAAAATGTGTAGATCTTGGGAAAAAGAAGAGACAGCATCGTCAGTTCACTTTGCTTGTCTAAAACTCAATGTCTGTGGTAAATTTAAATTCCACTTGTTATGTTTTATTTAAAAATAAAGAAAAATGTCCTTATTGGAACATTTTATGTATGCAGTTCAACCTGAAAATAATAACAAATTTCTATGCTATTTAAACCTCCCCAGGAAGTGTAGATTAACAGATTACCACTTAGAACACTGTGAAAATTTCCTATTTGCAATCAGGAAATATAAATCCAATAGATAGTTGTTGGTTACCCACTATTGAAAGTGCCACTATTGCATCATTGAGGGTATCTTGACAATTCTTGCCTAGCACCAATGGATACAACTACAACAAAGCTCCTGCACCAATGGCTCAAGGAACACAGAAAAAGTGGGGAGCAGAAAGTTTCTTAGAGCTAGAAAATAAGGTTGATGGCTGTGAATAAGTCTTTTCTAGAAATAGCTGCATAATAAACATTAGGACAATGATAATATCGATGGACATGATAAAATGGAAAATAAAAAAGTCTTCAGCTTCCCACCCTAGCTGTAAACTAGAGGTAATTAAAGGTGGCTAGAAGAATGAGAGTCAGCCTCTCCAAGGGATGACCCAAGAAAAGTTGTCTATGGTGATATTTTAATTGTACTGAAATGTGATTTTATTTGTTAATAAATAAAGTTGCCTGGGGGTCAGAGCTAATAGCAAGCCATAGCAGAGCTGGGCGTTCATGGCGCATGCCTTTAATCCCAGTACTTGGTAGGCAGAGCTAGGTAGATCTCTGTGTGGTCAAGGATACAGCCAGCATTGGAGATACAAGCCTTTAATCTCAATACCATAGAAGACCTGGAGGGCTGTACATACAGGCAGTGACGTGGCAGTCATGTGGTTGGGTTTACAACCAATGAGAAGGCAGAACAGAAAGTCTATATAAAGACAAACAGACAGGAAGTACGTCTCTCTTTCGGAGAGGTCTCTTGGCTGAAGAGGCTAGCTGCAGCAGGCGGGTAAGGCTCTTAGCTTTGATCTCTTGGCTTTCTTCTTTGCATTGATTCTGTGTTTCTTAT